>NC_087181.1:11306316-11316316 GCF_035594125.1 Scylla paramamosain
TATGCTGAGTGCGAGACAGGAGCAGCCAAGCGCAGATAGAATGATCACTTTCAGCTGACGTTGAATCCGTTTTTTTTTTACGTTACTTCATGGATTCTGGCACCGTCTGGGTGACTGCGGGATCCTGGTAGGCTAAATAGTCTGTGTATCCTTAGTTAAGTAAAGGATCTTGTAGGAATATTGTGGGATCTCTAGTTGAGGAAAGTCTTGCCCGGGTTCTCCCTTTCCTCCCACCAGGCAGTGTTACCAGATCAACGCGCCACCTACGCCACTTATCTCAAATGCTCTCTCTCTCTCTCTCTCTCTCTCTCTCTCTCTCTCTCTCTCTCTCTCTCTCTCTCTCTCTCTGTTAATTCTAAAGTATACATGACTTGTCTTTAATGTCCTCCTCTCATTCCTTTCTCTCGTATATACATTCTTTCCTCCACTATTATCACTTCCTATTCTCTCTTTCTTCTTCAAACCATGAATATTAATGCTAAAAAGCTAAACATGTTAGGACGCTAAAATTCAACTTATTTTTAGTGTTATTCATGCATATATAAAGAGATGTCTATTTTATATCAAGTCTTACATCTAAATTGTTTATTATGCAAATTGTATTGTATATTTTGTGTGGGGGTGGATGAGCTAAGCAGATTTTGGAGAAAGAAAAAAGAAAGAAGAGACAATAAATGAAGAATAAAAAGGAAAGAAACTAAATTCAAAGCAACGAAAGAAAGGAGGTAGTGCTTAGAGAGAGAGAGAGAGAGAGAGAGAGAGAGAGAGAGAGAGAGAGAGAGAGAGAGAGAGAGAGAGAGAGAGAGAGAGAGAGAGAAGCTGTATGATTCAGTTGAAGTACACATATATACTTAGAACTTATTGAATGTAGTGGAGGTGCGGGCAGAAGATTCAGAATAGAGTGCTACATTACAGTAAATTTATGTGCGTATGTGTGTCACGCTTGACTGAGGATAAACTTCCACATAGAACGAATCCCCTTCAGCTTTTATCCCTCTAACTTATATCATAGTCATTGTATAGCTAGAAGTAGACACAACACAAGCAATGGTATCTTATATCTGCCCCCTATAATAGTACCATAACAATGCACTAGAAAATTATATGATAAAGGATGAAGGACAAAAGGAATGACTAGGTAGGATGGAAAGGAGAAAGAGAAGAATATATTTTCTACCTCTGTTAAGTTCCTTGTGGATATTCCAGAAACATACACTCATTCTCATTCACAAGACTCAACTAATATCTCCATATGATAACATTAATGGAAATACAAAAGTATATAAATAAGTTTTCGTATGTGTTAGTGAAATTAAACGAGGTGAGACTAAATGAGATGAGGTGAAAACTCATAGGAAGATATACATAACAAAAAATACACCCTTCCAATACACAAAACCAAATGAATTACTCTCAACTAACTCTAAGTAATGTAGATAAATATATTTACGCCAATATCTTGTACAGTATAGTATGAGAACTAAGAATACTCCAGCGGAAACAGCAAAAAACATATCATACAGAAGACTAAGCCAAATCAACACTCACTCCACATATACATAAATACCTATGTGAGCTTACCTTACAATACATTACAAGAATGATACACAGACAGAGACAGGAGATGCAAAAATGGAAGCATGAGAGCCGCTCGACCCTAAAGTGAGTGTGGGCGACGAGGAGATGGCAACGATGGGCAGCCAGTGTGCATTTGGCAGTGGCAGGGGAAGGTCACGCCGCTCTCAGTGCTTCCTTGGTACTGCGCTGGTGCTAGTGTCCAGTGTCACGCCGAGAGTGCCACACCACCCACTGGATTACACCTCCCCAGGTCACTCCCCGAGGACTTAGACAAGATATTCAGTGCCTCATTTGATTTAAGATGCTAAGGTGAGAGATTTTTACTTGGAAACTTATCTTACTCTCTCCCTCTCACTGTCTCACTCCTTCAGACTCTTCTCTTTCTCTCCTTCCCTCTCTTTCTGAAGTCTTCGTTCGGGTCAATGCGCCTTTACTCATGAATTTTAGCGATGTTAGGATGAGGATATTAAAATTTCTTTATAATTTATGCTGTGTGTGTGTGTGTGTGTGTGTGTGTGTGTGTGTGTGTGTGTATAGTTTTAGTTGTATATATTATAGTTGTAGTGAAAAGGATTGTAAGACAAACTCGTACTGCCCACCTCCTTGTGTGTGTGTGTTTGTGTGTGTGTGTTTGTGTGTGTGTGTGTGTGTGGCACCTGACTCACACATTCTCACTATAAAAAAAAAATAAATAAAAAAAAATCTAAAAACTCTATTTACACACTTTTCGTCTAACTCCTTACCTATTCCTTATTTCCCATCCCCTCACCACCACCAGTTCTGATTCATAGCTAAGCCTCTTCACAGTCGCAGCTGATTCAAGAACAGCGGCGGTGCAAGAGAGAGAGAGGGACCTGGGGGACACCATACAAGGCTTTGTCACACCCACTCACACACCCCCGGTACTGTTGCTAAAAACATCTACACCTACACTCAGTTCCTTAAGTTCACCCATAGATCGAGTGTCTTATAGCGTGTATGAATGTGTTTGTGTATTGTAGTGCATGAGTGAGTGTGTTGTTGAAGGGATAAAGACGAAAGGCAACTAAACCATTCATTCATTCACAGCAGCAAGTGTTACCAGATCGCGTGCGTGTGTGTTTTGCTAATTCTCTTCTGTTTGTTCATTATCCTCATTAATTGTGCGTTGTATATGTCGGTTATATTTTATGTATTTATCGTTCTCGGAGGTACGTTTATCACATATATTCCTTTCATTCATATTCGTAGGTGTATTTTTTTTTTAGTTATCTCTCTATATCCACTGATTTATCCTTTCGTTCCGTTTGTGTAAAGATTTTCTTACATGTTGTATTTAGTTATCCATTTACTTTTTTCTAAACATTTCCTCTCAGGGTGCTATTATTATTAGTGTATTTTATTATTTATTCCGTTCTCAGAAACATTTCCTTTTCCTCATTGGCGTGAATACTTTAATTTAATACATTCTTGAGCCTGGCGGTCTTGAGACTATCTACCATTCCACCGTGCATGTCTTGTCTCTTCTTGTCTCTTCCTCCTTGTCCCCTTCCATTACCTACTCATGCAGTCATTCTGGGCGTGGCACTGACTCCAACTCATGCCTTTCCCCCACACACCATCATGCAGACGTGGGTGCGGCACTTACTGTTGTTTTACCATTCTCATGCGCTCCTATGTGGTGTACTCTGTCTTGTCCATCAACATAACTGTCTTTTAGGGAGCTTTAGGGAAGGTTACATAGATTTATGGATGAGGATAATAGGTGGAAATAAGAAAATATGTTTTATGAATGGACTGCCACGTGTAGGCCTGACGGTTTCTTGCAGCTTTTGTTTTCTTTTTATTCTTATGGTCTGTATTCTGAAACGCTTTGCCTTCCACCACGACTGTTGTCAAAGGCCACAGAGATGATTAGCCGGGTTCCCAAGAGTGTTTGTCCCGTAAATAATGTAGAAATCTTGTTAATCTATCACGAGAAACTTAAAAACATCCTTAACCCGTATCACTTCAACCAGAGCCTTTTGAAAGTAGTCAAGGTGCGCCCAGAAGTATTTCAAAATGCAGATCTGTGTTCTAAGCTGGATGCGGCGATGGTGGTGTCATTTCAGCATCTTGACAGCAATATAGTTAGGATGATGTCATGCTGTCCCACATGCCTGGTTCTCATCAAGGCACCATAGACAGCTTTGGAACAAGATCCCTCTCTGGGCGTGGCACTGTTTTTGTTGAAGCATACACGTTTATCTGTGTGGTATGCTTTGCTCATTAAAAAAAGAAAAAAAATGGTTGTGATGTCATTCCGTCATGCAAGCCTGGTTTTCGTGGTTTTCTTCATGGCAGTTTTGTATGTAGTTATGCTCCATGACTGTCTTCTCTCCCATGGCATTATGAATTAAGTGATATGATGGCACCATACATTCTAGTACCATTGTCACATCTTTTAACTCTTCTCCCATGGTTTCACAATTCTCTGATAGGGCACCATGATTGCATTTCATCTCATATTATCCATTTCTTTCCATGGCACCATAATCCAAGCGTGGTGGTGAGTGCCATAGATCACCACACCTCACATGGCACTCAGGCACCCTCAGACGTCCTCCTGGCACTGGGGTGGGCGGCTCAAGTAGGTCCAATAATAATAATGTCTTGGCATCACGTTCTGTTTGCTTCCTGTTGCTGAGAAGAGGCGTGGCGAGGCGTATCGAGGCGTGGCGTGGCGTGGGTAGGCTAGGCTAGGTTGCTGTCTATTCTCCGATCCTTCTGTCTTGTTCTCTTGATCTGCATGTGGGTAGATGTTTGTCTTGTCCTTCTCTCTCTCTTCACTTGCCTTCTGTTGGTTCGGCTTGTCTTGCACGTGTTGTGTTGTGGTGATGGGTGTTGATGAGGGTTCGTGGTCTGTGGTTTGTGTTGGTAATGCTGTTTGCTTCTGTATTTCTTTTGTAGCATGTGTTTTACTTTTTTTTTTTTTTTTTTTTGGCGAATGGTATGAAATGAGGGTTACATGTATTTTCTTTCTTTTTCTTTCTTTTCTTGTTTTTTTTCTATGTATATATCTCTATCCATCTATCTCCATGTATATATTTATCTTGCTTTCTTTCTTTCTTTGAGTACTGATATCGTCAGAATAGTGTGTTATAGTTTAATTAGGATGGATTTTGTCATCATCATTACCATCATCATCATCATCATCTTCTTCTTCTTCTTCTTCTTCTTCTTCTTCTTCTTCTTCTTCTTCTTCTTCTTCTTCTCTTCTTCTTCTTCTTCTGCACTTTATGAATTCAGTGTAGCAGTGTCAGAATCATTCACTACCTTTTTCACTCCTCCTCCTCCTCCTCCTCCTCCTCCTCTACTCATCTCCATACTAGGCTGTTTGAAACGCATCAGCATCATATCTCACATCATCTTCCTCCCTCCCTCTTCCCCCCACCAACACACACACACACACACACACACACACACACACACACACACACACACACACACACACACACACACACAGTTTTCGCTGCATAAAGCCTTGTTATTGCTGGCAGGGCAAGTCTGGGTGTCTGCCAACCGCTTGCTGTCACCTTAAAAGCCGCATTCACACAAGTTTCTCTCTCTCTCTCTCTCTCTCTCTCTCTCTCTTCTCTCTCTCTCTCTCTCCTCTCTCTCCTTCTTCTTCTTCCTTCTTCTTCTTCTTCTTCTTCTTCTTCTTCTTCTCTCTCCCCGCGTGGTTTAAAAAATCAGTGAAGTTCAATGAGGCTTCCCAGGTTAGAAGACACTGGCTCAAGAAAAAAAAAGTCCTATAAGTAATCTATCTTTATTATTTATTTGTGTGCCTTTTTTCATGAAGTTTTCCATTTTCATAATGTTTAATTATTCAGTCATTACTTATTTACTTGTTTATTTTTGTTAGTTCCTTTTTTCTATTAATTTTCCGTTTATTTACTTGTAGTTGAGGATCGATCATTCTGAACACACACACACACACACACACACACACACACACACACACACACACACATTAAAAAAAAGTGCACGCAAACTTAGCAAAAATTTGGGGAAATATTACACGTATGACCACCTGACTTCTGTAAAAAATATAAACAGATTGGATCAAAATTGTTTTGTGTGGGATTCTGACCTTAGCTGCGTGGGAGGAGGAGGAGGAGGAGGTGGTGGTGGTGGTGGTGGTAGAAGGTGGTAGAAGTGGAGGAGGAGGGAGGAGGAAAGAGGAGGAGGAGGAGGAGGTGCCACTTAGCAAACTGAAAGGCAAAACAACATTGAAAGCAGCATCAGTGATCTGTCTCCTTGTCTGTCAGTCTTTCTCTCTTTCTATCTATCTGTCTATCTATCTATCTGTCTATCTATCTATCTGCCTGTCTGTCCGTCTGTCTGTCTGTCTGTCTATCAATCTATCTATCAATCAATCAATCTATCTATCTAACTGGCTGGTTGACTGACTGACTGACTGCTTGACTGGCTGGCTGACTGACTGACTGATTGATTGATTGGTTGAATGAATGACTGACTGGCTAGCTGGTTGACTGACTGACTGACTCACTCACTCACTCACTCTACTTACTTATCTGTCTATCTATATATCTATCTACCTATCTATCTATATGTCTTATCTCTCTGTTTGTCTGCCTTTTTTATCCATGTATCTGTCTGGTTGTCTGTATGTCTGTCTCTGTCTACATATAACCACACGTGTTCTTCCTTCTCTTCCTCGTAATCTCCACACCATAACGAAAATCATCCCATTGGCTCAGACCCTCATCATCTAAGGCCCCGCCAGATCAGTGTGTTGTCTTATCACTCCAGTGGGCGGCCAGTCCAGTCATTGACCCATGCTTGTGATAGAAGGGGTTTGCTGTTTAAGTCTTCCTTTGGTGGTTCTTCCTTATCCTTCTTCCTCTTCCTCTCTCTCATACTCATTTCCTCCTCCTCCTCCTCCTCCTCTTGCTGCTGCTTCCTTGTATTTTGCTTCCTTTCATCTCATCTTCCACTTCCTTCCTCCTCCACCCTTCTCCTCCTCCTTCTCCTTCTTCTCCCTCTCCTCCTTGTGCATCCTCTTCCTCTTCCTCTTTCCTCTTCCTATGTAAACACTCCGTTAAATTCTCTTTTTTTCTTATTCCCCTCCTCCTCCTCCTCCTTCTCCTCTTTCTTTTTTTATATTCTTCCTCTTTCTCTTTCACTGCAAATTGTCCTCCGTTAGATCATCTAATTCTCTCCTCCTCCTCCTCCTCCTCCTCCTCATAAAAATACCCATTGTTAGCCCATATATGAGAAATTTTCCTCCTCCTCCTCCTCCATATCCTCCTTTCTACACCCTTAACCGTTCTCCTCTCTCCTCCTCCTCCTCCTCCTCCTCCTCCTCCTCCTCCTCCTCCTCCTCCTCCTCCTCCTCTTCTTCCTCCTCGTGGCGTGATTCACAAGGGCGAGGGTGGCATGGCGGGGCGGTGACACCCACACCCAGTCACCCCACAGTCACTCACACCCTTTCACACCAGTACCCTTCCATTATTTACATAGATATGCGGTAATCTGAGCACGGCAGCAGCTGGGAAGGGGAGCGGAGTACATGTGTGTGTGTGTGTGTGTGTGTGTGTGTGTGTGCGCAGGAGTGTATGGTATGTTGCATTGTATGGGAAGGTTTGTCTGTGTATATATGTATGGTTGGCTCTGCGTTAGGGTATGGTTCTATCTATCCAGCTATCTATCAGTCTCTGTCTGTCTATATATGGCTGGGTGGTTGAACAGTGGCTAATAATGATGGTTAGATGGTTGTGTATGGTTGGAGGTATGGCTAGCTATGTTGGAGGGCATGGCTGTTTAAAATGTGATTTGATGGATGGCTTAGTGTTGCTCGCTGTGTATGAAAGTATGGATGTATGATTGATGTATGTCTGACTGGCTCTTGTATACCTAGATGGCTAAGTTAATGAAAAAGTGAAGGAAGGAGAAGTGTTGAGTAGTGACTGACTGACTGACTGAATGTCTGAATGAATGAAAGACTGAATGAAAGACTGGCAGAGTGACTGAATGAATGAATGAAAGACTGACTGAATTAATGAATGAAAGACTGATTTACTGAATGAATGAACCAGACTGACTGACTGACTGACTGACCTGACTGAATGAATGAATGAATGACAAATGACTATAGATAATCTGGCAACTCTGCTGACTGTCTGACTAACTGACGGACTGATTGGATGAACTGAATGACCTAATCGGTGTGTCTGTCTGATTGTCTGTCTGTCTGGCTTGCTATCAATGACACGAAGAGAATAGGCCAGTGAGGTCATTCTCTCTCTCTCTCTCTCTCTCTCTCTCTCTCTCTCTCTCTCTCTCTCTCTCTCTCTCTCTCTCTCTCTCTCTCTCTCTCTCTCTCTCTGGTGTTTGTTTACTAAATCAACTCATTAATAACATGATTAGAACTTATCTTCATCACGACCTCCATTACTGTGTGTGTGTGTGTGTGTATGTGTGTGTGTAGGCAACCACTTGGCAATAAGGCTTCGTTTACTACTTCAATCAAAATGTAATCTTGCCCCCCTTGAGTAGCACGCGCGGGATGATTGGTGTGTGTGTGTGTGTGTGTGTCTGTGTGTGTGTGTGTGTAGAAGGGAGAGTACCTAGTGTAAATACAGTAGATAGATATACGTACGTTAAATGTATACACGTATTAAAAAAGACAAATAATAGAATAATAATAACACATTTTAGTCCAGAATACAAATTTTAAATATTACAACTACTACTACTATTACAATGGCAACAACAACAACAACAACAGCAACTACTACTATTACTACTACTTACTACTACTACTACTACTTACAACTACTACTACTACTACTACTACGTCACTAAAACAGCTGATTCAAATATATTCCTTCCCACTTTTGTCTGTTCCTCTTACCTAATATGTCTCTGATTCTTCCTGTCTATCTCTCCTCTCCCTCTCTCTGTCCTTGTTTATCAGCCCTCTTCACCTTTGTCTGTCCTGTCTTATCCCTGTCTGTTTTTTCCTCTTTTTCATGTCTCTATCTCACTGTCCCTCCCTGTCCTTGTCTGTACACCTATCCCCTGTCTGTCTGTCCGTTTTTCCTCTTGTGTATATGTCTGTCTGTTCTTGCCTTTGTCTGTCTGTATGTACATCAATCCCTGTGTGTCTGTCTGTCTGTCTCCCTACCTCACTCTGTTCCTACCTCTCTCTGAATCACCATAGAAGGTCAAGGCGCGTATCCCAGCCATGGTCGGCGGTAAACACACACACACACACGCACACACACATGCAGGGGCGGGGACCTGGCCAGGTGCCCCGCCTCTCAGGGCTAGTCAGGCAGCAGGGCACAGCCGCCGCCCTCGCTTGGCTAAGGATTGACTATTAAGGAAGCACTCGGCTGTTTTCTCCGTTTTCTTTGTAGATTTTTTTTTTTTTTTTTTTTATTCAGTGGTGGTAGTGATGGTGGTGATGGTGGTGGTGGTGGTGGTAATAATAATGATGATAATGTTAATAATAATGATAATAATAATAAGAAGACGAAAAAGATAATGGTGACGGTGGTGATGATAATAGTAGTAGTAATAATAATAATAAAATGAGAAATGAAGTAGTGGAAAAAAGAGAAGAAAACAAAAAAAGGAAAATAAAATAAAAAAGGAGACGAAAAAGATTATAATGATAAAAAAAAAACTCAAATACATCAAAGAAATAAAAATTCTCTCTCTCTCTCTCTCTCTCTCTCTCTCTCTCTCTCTCTCTCTCTCTCTCTCTCTCTCTCTCTCTCTCTCTCTCTCTCTCTAATCTCCTTCTATAGCACTTAATCCCCTACAGGTCTGTTCAGATCCTTTATCGGCTCCTGTAGAAGGGTTTTCCATCCCCTTCGTCCTCTTGCTGCTAAATGACGTGTATTACTAAGATTGTGTGGTTTATGCGGGTACTCCTCCTCCTCCTCCTCCTCCTCCTCCTCCTCCTCCTCCTCCTCCTCCTCCTCCTCCTCCTCCTCCTCCTCCTCCTCCTCCTCCTCCTCCTCCAGTAGTAATTTTCATATCAATTGTGTATGTATATTGTTAAGAGTAGTAGTAGTAGTAGTAGTAGTAGTAGTAGTAGTAGTAGTAGTAGTGGTGGTGGTAGTAGTGGTGGTGGTAGTGGGATTAGAAAAGAAGAAAGAAGGATTGGAGAGGAAATATTGGTATATTATCGTAGTAGTAGTAGTAGTAGCAGTAGTAGTAGTAATAGTAGTAGTAGTAGTAGTAGTAGTAGTAGTAGTGGTAGTTGTTGGTGTTGTTGTTGTTGTTGTTGTTGTTGTTGTTATAGCAGTAGTAGTAGTATTTTTAGTAGTAGAAGTAGTATTTGTTGTTGTTGTAATAGCAATAATAACAGCACCACACACACACACACACACACACACACACACACACACACACACACACACACACA
>NC_087181.1:11321316-11401316 GCF_035594125.1 Scylla paramamosain
CCACTAATCCATAACCTGGTGGCGGGCAGGTGGAGGTGCGCGCCGCTGCTTCCTGACGCCAGCCGGGTGTCTTGAGCTGTCGCCAATGTAACGTGGTATTAAAGAAGAGTTTTTGATTTTTTTTTTTTTATCTGCGTTGCGCTGTCCATATAATGCAACAACGTTCTCTTAGGCATGTTTTTACGACGATGTATGTTGTATTTTCATTTTTTCTCATCGATTTTTCTTTTTTCCTCACAGAAATTTGACATCCGTGATTCATTCATAATTTCACTGCCTTTTTTTTTATCATATATATATATATATATATATATATATATATATATTTTTTTTTTTTTTTTTTTTTTTTTTTTTTTTCTGTATCATCTGTAAACTTGACAGGCACGTACTGTTTCCTGGCGTAAGTTTTGCAGCAGCATTACGTACGTACTTTTCGCAAACAATACCTGCGCATTTTCGCGAACCTGAAACAGCTACGCACTTTTCTCCGTCACTCTTTCTGCGGCATTTCTCCGTACTCCGCAAAAATGACGCGAGAAACACGCTCTCTTATCAGGTAACTGGACTTCTTTACCCTCGTCAACTACAGCGATAACAACAGCTCAAGGCACGGAGCTTAGCGTGGGCGTCAGAGCAGCGGCCGTGCGACAGCTGGTGACAGAGAGAAACCGGACAGAACTTAAATTAGAACCCGTCAGTATATCCACCTCTCCTGTCTATGCCTGAGACGGAAACGGGAATGCTAGAAATGTTGAAATTAAGAGAGAGACGGGACAGGAACATAAGCATTACAATATTCACTTCGTCAGTCTGTCCGTCTCTCTCTCTCCTATCTGTGCTTGAAAATGGAGAATAAAGCCAAAGAACAGTAGAACTATGATTAACACTGTAGAAACATTTTGGAGTGATTTAATTAACTCTTACGTTGGTGGTGGTGGTGGTGGTGATGAAGTAACGAAATCACTATAAACGTTAACGACATCACTATAATCCCGTAGTCTTGTGTTCACTATCATCATTAACCCAGGATGGTGTGGTAGGGTGTAGGGTGTGGTGACCTAACACTGTCCGCGTGGGTGTGGTGACTAAACACAGGTGTGGTGAGGTGTGGTAATTAACATGGATTGGTGGTGTAGGTGACTTAACACGAGTGGTGATGGTGGTGGTGGTAGACAGATGCGGTTGACGGGATCACCAGGTAAGAAAGAGAGAGAGAGAGAGAGAGAGAGAGAGAGAGAGAGAGAGAGAGAGAGAGAGAGAGTCCAATATAGTAATTTCCTTCCTCCTCCTCCTCTTTCTTTCTTCCTTTACCTGTTGGATTAAATTAGACGAGGGAAAAAAAATAGCTAAAAAATTGGACTGTGTGTGTGTGTGTGTGTGTGTGTGTGTGTGTGTGTGTGTGTGTGTGTGTGTGTGTGTGTCCTTGGTACATATTTAAGAACACATGCTAAGCCACTTCCGGTTTGGTTGTTAAGGTCTTCTAATGGCTTCATGATGTGAGAGAGAGAGAGAGAGAGAGAGAGAGAGAGAGAGAGAGAGAGAGAGAGAGAGAGAATCCCTCCTAACACGTGTTTCCACCCACACCCTTATTGTCCTCTTAAACCCACGCCTCTCTCTCTCTCTCTCTCTCTCTCTCTCTCTCTCTCTCTCTCTCTCTCTCTCTCTCTGTGACTCACTAATTTTCATACGGAAATATATGAGACAGACAGCCGGAGAGAGAGAGAGAGAGAGAGAGAGAGAGAGAGAGAGAGAGAGAGAGAGAGAGAGAGGCGTGGCTCCCTCCCTCTATCACTATATTGGGACACACGTTCTAGTCACAGGGCGTTCAACACAGCGTTTACTTAGCGTTCACTTGACGTTCCTCTCTTCAGATACTGATTAGGTTTGGTTACATTAGGTCACGTTAGATTAAATTAGGTTAGGTTAGGTCAGGTTACGTTAAGTTAGGGCAGGTTACGTTAGCTTATGTTATTTCAGGTCAAGTTAGGTTAGATCAAGTTAGGTTAAGTTAGGTTAGCTTTTGTTGGGTTAGATTAAGTTAGGTAAGGCTAAGTTAGGTTAGATTAAACTAGGTTAAGTTAGTAAGCATTCTAAAATAGTATATAGAAAGCATAATGGCTAAACTTGGAAAAACACACACACACACACACACACACACACACACACACACACACACACACACACACACACACACACACTTATTTTAGGTATTGATGAGCAATATCTTCATGTACATGTGTGTGTAAGTATGTGCATATGAGGCTTATGTACGTTTTCTACCTGCATGTGTACCAGTTTAGCTCTCGTGTGTGTGTGTGTGTGTGTGTGTGTGTGTGTGTGTGTGTGTGTGTGTGTGTGTTCAAGGCCTTTATCCAAGTTAAAGTTTTTTTTTTTTAACTTGCTAATAACTCTCTCTCTCTCTCTCTCTCTCTCTCTCTCTCTCTCTCTCTCTCTCTCTCTCTCTCTCTCTCTCTCTCTCTCTCTCTCTCTCTCTCTCTCTCTCTCCTATTGTATAACTATTAGTGGCTCTTGAAAATCTTGGTGCTTCTTGTCTGCAATGGAATGATTTACTGCTTAATGTGAAATGATTAGTTCATTTGTATGGCATGGAATGGAATGACTTATGTATTGTTTTCTGTCGCTAGTCAATTATTAGTTTTTTTCTTTTCTGCAGTGGAATGACAGTATTTGTTTTCCTTTTTCTTTTCCTTTTTTCCTCTTTTTTTATTTGTTTTGGAGTAAATGTCATTATTTTTTTTACCCTTTTCTATTTATCTTCATTTATTTATTTTATTTCATCATTTTTTGGCATGCAGTGGAATGACTTAATGCCTTTTTATCTATGCACTCTACTGGTTTGTGAGAAGAAAGGAGTGATGGAGTGACTGCATGCCACCACATCCATCACTCCACTGTCATTGTAACCTCCTGCTTGGGACATTCTCTCTGGCATGCTGGCAGAAAGAATGCAGTTAGGGTGAAATAGTTGCATGCTCTTCTTACACAACACTCTAATGTTCTCATGTATTAATTGTAAGTGTGTATAATTTGTTATGTGTCATCTATTACTATAATCTATTTGGTATTACTTTATAACTCGTTTTTAACTTACTTTTAACTAATTCAACATTATAAGAAGTAATTTTCAAGTTATTGTCAATATTAGTAACTTTTTATTCTTTTTATTCATGTAACTTTGTCAGTTTTTTTTTTTTTTTTTATTCATGTAAGAATATAATTTCAGTTAATTTTCACTAGATCACAGAAATAAGAATGCATTAATTAAGCAAGAGTTCAAAATATATCAACCTTTTGCCTATACTGAATAATAAAACAAGATCCATTAATTAGCTGTATTTTCACAATCAAAAACTATTCACCATCAAAATAGTATTAATATAAGTACATAGATATAGTTTCATTCACAAATCTACAATATATACACTAGATTAATCAAACTATCATATTCCTATACTAACCACTCTTCCTTGTGTGTGTGTGTGTGTGTGTGTGTGTGTGTGTGTGTGTGTGTTGCAGGATATGGCCGGGAGACGCACCCCTGTGACCAGAGCTCTTGTTATCCAGCCACTGGTAACCTGCTCATTGGGCGAGAGAGCAGCTTGGCTGCCACCTCCACCTGTGGGCTGAACAGGAGGGTGAGTGGGGGCTTGGGGGGTGGAGAGAGAGAGAGAGAGAGAGAGAGAGAGAGAGAGAGAGAGAGAGAGAGAGAGAGAGAGAGAGAGAGAGAGAGAGAGAGAGGAGTTGATTGAATAGTAGACTTAACAAGGGATGGAGGGACTGATCAAATAGTGGAGTTAGTGGAAGGGTACTGAATACTTGGGGACTGAGAGAGAAATAGAGGGGAAGAAAGACTTAACAAGAGGGTCAGTGAATGCTTGGGAACAGAGAGAAAGAGATGGAGAAAAAGACTTACCAAGAGAACGAGAGAAAGATAGAAGGGAAAGGGATACAGAGAGAGAGATAGGAGAGGTAGAGAGAGGGAAGGATTGGTTGAATAGCAGACTTAACATGAGGATAAGTAAATGCTTGGGAATAAAGAGAAGGATAGAGGAACTGACTGATTGAATAGCAGACTTAGCAGAAGGATGAGTGAGTGGTTGGGAACAGAGAGGGATAGAAGGAGAGGTACAAGAAAAGAGGAACTGATTGATTCAATAAAGGATGCTTCAAAACACACACACACTTCATCAGTTTTCCTTCACCCCAACAGGAGCGATACTGCATTGTGTCCCATCTAAAGGACCGCAAGAAGTGCTTCTGGTGTGACTCCCGCCCCCAGTGGGATGGCAACCCTCGCTACTCCCATAAGATCTCCAACATTGTGTACAGGTTTGACCCAAGGTGAGTGTGTCCCCCTTGAATCACATGAGGATCAAGGGGGTTAAGCTAAGTTAAGCTGGTGGATCACTTATGCTATGTTTGGTTAGGAATGTAGACTTGCAGGACACGATTCATCATATGATTAAAAAAAAGGATGGATATAGTTAGAGGAATGAGACTGAATGAATCTGAGTCATGTGAGGTAATGTAATGCAATCTAGTAAGCTGGTGGATCACTTTTGCTATATTAGGTTAGAAATATAGAGATTTGCAAGACACAGTTCGCCATATAAAAAAAGGATGGTTATAGTTAGAGGAATGAAATTGTGAATGAATTTGAGACAAATGGGGCAGTGGAACACAATTTACTAAGCTGTTGGAATGTGAAGGAACATGAGATAAAAGCATATAGTGAGGGTGACCAGTAATATTACCTTTTCCTCTCTCTCTCCCCAGGACAAGGCAGCGGTCATGGTGGCAGAGTGAGAATGGACTGGAGATGGCGAGTATCCAGCTGGACTTGGAGGCTGAGTTCCACTTCACTCATCTCATCCTCACCTTCCGCACCTTCCGTCCCGCTGCCATGCTCATCGAGAGGTCCTTCGACTTTGGCAAGACTTGGAAGGTAATGCTCTCTGGCCCTGTGATGGTGCTTATATGTTTGTCTGTTTATTTGGTTACTCTTGGTAGTAGTTAATTCCTGTACTGTGATATTTCTATTTTTACTTTTTGTTATTTTCTGGGCAAGACTTGAAATGGACTCTGGTTTTGTGATGGGTGCTCTTATGTTTGTTTATTTGACTTGAAAGACTTGGAAGGTAGTTAATTCTTGCACTTTATAAGACAACAGCTTATGAAATTAAACATAACAGTATCAAACAACTGCTACATTTTACATTTTTGTTTATCATTTACTTGGCAAGACTTCAATAAAAGAAGGACTGTTGCCATACAAAATGCATCTGATATTTCTCTATCAGTTTGGCAAAACTTCCACAAGTCCACCAAAAGTCATTGAGATACAACTCCAAAACACTTCAAAACCCAGTTCTGCATCCCTTCACACACATAGTACAGTAATACCTACAAATATCTGGAGACTTAACCTTTCCCTCCCTCACAGGTGTATCGCTACTTTGCCTATGACTGCAATGACGCCTTCCCAGGAGTGAAGAAAGGAGTGCCCACCTCCATTAATGACGTGGTGTGTGAGTCTCGTTACTCTGCTGTCGAGCCTTCCACTGAGGGAGAGGTGAGTGTGCAGAGCAGGAGAAGAAGGATCTTTGTACTTGCCACATTAACTCTATCTTGGCTAATTAATTTTTGGGAGAGACAACTTTGGTATATGTATGTATGTTTGTAACTTTTCTCGTTTAGATATAGAGAATAGGGTTCTTAGTCTCTTCATTCTATCCCTTTTAGTTGCCTCTTATGACATGCAGGGAATAAAGAGGTTGTATTCTTAGCCTGGTATAGATAGATAGATAGGTACAACTTTACTATACCTAACAAACACTTACCTTACCTTACAGGTTATCTTCTGAACCCTGTATTCGCCTCAGTAATCTCACCATACCTCACAACCACTTCCTTCCCTCATACATTACACTCCAAGCTCTGTATTGTTTTGTATTTGTCTCATTAACCTCACCATACCTTACACACCACTCCCTTTCCCTCACAGGTCATCTTCCGAGTCCTGCCGCCCAACATCCACATTGACAACCCATACAGTGATGAGGTCCAGAACTTGCTCAAGATCACCAACCTCAGAGTTAACTTCACCAAGCTGCACACCCTCGGAGACCAGCTTCTTGACAGCCGGCTGGGAATCAAGGTGTATTTTTGTGTCTTTGCTTGGTCTTGGTTATCTGTTTTTCTCTTCTTTTATTTGTAAGAGGAGTTTCTAGGCTAAGATGATATAAGAAAATTACCAGTTGAAGGTACTAGGCCCTTAAAAGTGTAGTTATTCCATCTGTCTTTATTATAAATTTGGAATATTAATTTAGTTTCCAGTTTTGATCTAATTACTGTGTGTGTGTTTGTGTGTATGTGTGTGTGTGTGTGTGTGTGTGTGAGTATCAGTCATTACCATTATTATAAATCTGAAATATAAACTCCTTCCATCCCTCACAACTGCTACAGGAGAAATACTACTATGCCATCTATGATATGGTGGTGAGAGGCTCCTGCTCCTGCTACGGCCACGCCTCCCGCTGCCTCCCACTGCCCGGCGTGGAGGACAAGCCCGGCATGGTGCACGGCCGCTGCGAGTGCACACACAACACCAAGGGACTCAACTGTGAGCACTGTGAGGACTTCTACAATGACTTGCCCTGGAGACCAGCCGTCGGCAAGGAGTCCAATGCTTGCAAGAGTAAGGAGTGCTGTTGTGTTGTGTTGTGTTGTGCTTGGGTGGAGTGCCTGTAAGAGTAGGTAAGAGGAGCAGTGTCTTGTATTTGTGTTGTGGTGAACTTCCCAAGAGGCTTTTTCACTTTTGAAGCATCAAGCATCTAGAATTTTTTTAAGACTTTCCTGCTTAATATTTAGGAGACTGGCATTGAAACAAGCTATTTTCTTGGCCTTTTTGTAGAAACATTTTTACTGCTGAAGCATTAGATCTTTAGAACCAGGCATCTAGAATCTTTTTAGAACCTTTTCTACTTAATGTTTATGAGAGTGGCAATTAAACAATTAAACAGGATTATTTATTTAGCCTTTTAAATCCTTTATAATCTTTTAAAACCTTTTTCAAACTTTTAGGACACTGGCAATTAAACATTATTTTCTCAGCCTTTTTGTGGCTTTTACCCTAAACACATAAGGAAAAGACCAACAGTACCTCTTATTCATTTCCTCACTTTACAGGGTGCAACTGCAACAACCACGCGGCAATGTGCCACTTTGACCCGCAAGTGTATGAGGCGACTGGCTTTGTGTCCGGTGGCGTGTGTGATGACTGTGCCCACAACACTCAGGGCAGGAACTGTGAGGAGTGCATCCCTTACTACTATCAGGACCCAGACAGGGAGCTGTATGATTCTGAGATCTGCCAGCGTGAGTCTCATGCCAGTATTTGTCAAAATAACTGATAAGACTTCTTTCCTTAATGCCAAGTAGGAGTTGCTTTGTAGTTCATCTCATTAGCCACACAAGAGGCATTCGTGGGTGTTCAGTTTACCAACTCTTTCCTCACCCAGTATTTGTGAAGCATTAAAATAACTGATAAATCTTCTTAATACCCACAAGTAGTTCTTTCTTTTGTGGTTCATCTCATTAACCACACAATAAACATTTCTGGGTGTTCAGTTTACTAACATTTCCCTCACCCAGTATTTGTGATGCATGAAAGTAACAAATAAAACTTCCTTAATGCCCAGAAGTTACTTTGTATCGTGTCTCATTAACTATAAAAGAAGCATTCCTGGATGCTAAGTTTACCAACACTTCCCTCAGCATGTAACTGTGATTCCCGAGGCTCAGTGGACAACGCCATCTGTGACTCCCGGTCAGACCCTGTAGCTGGGCTGCTGGCAGGTCGCTGCCACTGCAAGACCAACGTGGATGGCCTCAAGTGTGACCGCTGCAAGGCTGGCTACTGGAACTTCTCCTCAGAAAATCCTGAAGGGTGCCAGGGTAAGGTGTCTTGCTTGGCATTCTGTTTTATTTCCACTTCAGGCTGTTGTGTACTGTGCTGCTCATCCTGTAGGCATCTCAGGTATGTCAGAGTGAGGCATCTCTTAGTTGGCACTCTGTTTTATGTTCATTGAGACTCACATTCTCTGTTACTCATCCTATAGGCAACTCTTGGCACTGTATGTCTGTTTCAGGTATATCCCCTTTAGCTTATAATGTTCATACTTATTCATCTGATGAGCAAAGCTGTGTCACTTGTATACAAACACTTCGCTATTCTTTGTCTTGATAGGATGTGCTCCACTTTTTTGCCTTCTTGCAGAGATGACCGAGGATTATTTAAGTCAACCCAGATCTGAGTGGCCAAGGAAATGTAAGCCTTTGTGGTGATGAGTTCCTTAACTGAGTGCTGTGAAGTGTTGCTGGCCTCACATATAACATAGTAGTGTACTGCGGTATTACCTCATTGATTTAGTAGCTAGTGTTTGAGAGTGGTTGTGACATGAGCTTTCCTTTCACCAAGACACCTTTATTGTGCTTCTCCTCACTCATATTCTCTTACATGTTCATTAAATTTTCAGCCTAACTTGCACTTCCTCTTCCTCTCTCCCTTGTGGTTGCTTACAATCCAACTTGCTAGTGTTAATTTTCAAGCAGCCTTAAACATTAGCCAGCCAGTCCAGCCTTAAACATTAGCCAGCCAGTATGTTCTTTTAAGGCATATAGAAGTGTATTTTCTTAATATTTATCTATTTACCAGGTCAGCAATACCATACAACAGCCCAGACAAAACATTACACAAACATACACATATCATTCACATTCCTAGCCCCTCTAAGTATCTATCCTTTTTTCTTTTTTGGTTTTACGTCCAATTTCACTAGTTTATCAGGGGTAAGGTGGTGTCTCCTAACAAAGGACTTTTGATTTACCATTTGGGAACTGTTATCCCAAGTGGATGCCCTTCCTACCCTCAGGCCATGGCCAAGATTGAAACTTGTGAGCCAGAGGACTCCTTGGCTCCCAAAGTGTGCATACTCCCACTGTATCAAGCCAGCAATCCTTTAGCGGTAGCCCAGATAAGGCACCACGCACTCACACACACACTTAAAATCATTTCCTATATCTAAAAAGGTGGAATTGAGGTCTAATCTTCCTGGGCATTCCAGCCTGCACCTGCAACACTCTGGGCACCATCAACAATGAAGGCTGCAATGTCATCAGTGGTGAGTGTGCCTGCAAGCGTTTCGTGATTGGCCGTGACTGCAACCAGTGTCTGCCACAGCACTATGGCCTCTCAGAGCACCCTGACGGCTGCCAGCCCTGCAACTGTGACCCTGGCGGTGCCCTGGACAACAACTGTGATGTACTGAATGGACAGTGCAAGTGAGTTGGGTCATCTTCGGTCATCAGTGTTACATGAGTTTGGTTTATAGATAACTTGCATTCCATACTATTTGTAAAGTTATAAATTGGGATAGATATAAAATTTTATCTGGCTATACCAGATGCTTGTTGAGTCTTCCCATAAGGAGATGCTCATGATAGAGTTTGATTTCAGGCATTTATCATTATTTCTAAAGTAAGTTTCTTGAGATTTTGATTCATAAGTATATATTCAACTTTCGTGAATCAAGAAAAGGACGAAATTCTGTTACTTACATCTTCAAAAATTCATGACTCACTAATACTGATAAATCATTGCATAGCCACCTTGCAACCTAATGTAACACCCAAATTTACTCTCCACACAGGTGCCGCCCTCATGTGTCCGGCCGTAGGTGTGACATGCCGGAGGAGGGTTACTATGTGGCTGCTCTGGACTACCTCACTTATGAAGCTGAACTTGCCCGAGGCTCAGAGGTAAGTGGTGAGCCCTGGCCCTATCAATGTGGCAGGATTTAAGCCATAGGAATTTAGGGGAATGAAAAGGAGGATTGAAATTATTACAAGAGCGTGGGAAGGAATTAGCTGAACTTGCATGTATGGAAAGAAAGGTTTGTGTGTGTGTGTGTGTGTGTGTGTGTGTGTGTGTGTGTGTGTGTGTGTGTGTGTGTGTATTTAAGTTTCTTCCCTATACACAAAACATGAAGGAATTTAGATCATACAACAGATAAAATAGAAACTCAAATATTGTTATTCTGAATATATGATGTGCAGGGTGCCAGAGTTGATGCATAACACACATATTTGAATTAGCAGCTGATGGTAAGGAGGGGAGCTTAGTGTGCAAAGAAGAGAGGGAAGTAAATTGGTTGGACCTATTTTTATTGAGACATTGTGATTAATAAATGTATAGTTGTTTGGTGATTGTCTATTGTATCACTATGAAAATAAGGAATGGAGTAGTACACATAAAAAAAGCCTCATTGACAAAGCAGAGATGACAGCATAAAGTAACAAGCCCTCCATTGCAGCTTTATTGTGAGGAAGCAAGTCTGTTTGGCATCAGATCAGCCGGCGGAAGAGTAGGTATTGCCTCTCTTGGTAGGGGCCTGGTGGTGGGGGTGGTGGTGTGGTGTGGTGTTGACAACTTGCCTGGCTAACATATCAAGTGGAAGAGTAGGTATTGCCTCTCTTCATGATGGTGGTGCTGGTGGGGGTAGTGGTGGTGGTCATGGTGGTGGTGGTGGTGGTGCTAACTTGCCTGGCTGACTTGTGTTCACTTATCTGTTCACTGAGGAGCTGCCTGGTGTAGGTCAGTCAGCCTTTTGCAGTCTCCTCTTTTCTTGCGTTATAACCTTCTAACACTATTTGTTTATTTATTTATTTATATATTTTTTTTTATACCTCTATACTATTAGCAGTCTTGCACTGTCCTGTTTTCTTATATTCTGATGTTCTAAGACTTTATTTATTTATTTATTTATTTTATATTTTATATTTTTTACTCATGTAAATAACCCTTACACAGAAACACAGAAAATATTTTACAATCCTAAGTGGTATGAATTTGTAAGGCTAAACTAAATCATGAAATAAACAGATGCAGTGTGGAATTGCAGCTTCCATTGTGCTGTGGTGCTCAGGGAACTAATCATTTGTTGACGTAGCTAAAAATATTTGCCTAGATACTTAGTGAAAAAATTATGGAGTGAGCCATATTTTTTAACATTTAAGTTTTGAGTGTGTGTGACTAATGTGTGGTTTGTATAGTGAGAGATAACTACTCTCTAATAAGTTTCATCTGAGTAAGCTATGTAATGTTTATTAGTGTCTTTCTAAAACTATTAATATTAAGGTTAATCCTGGATAAATTTTCTTAAACTTTTAAAAACTTTACCATCATTTAGTAAGTTTTCCTTAATTAAAGTTTTTAGCAATGCCTACAAAACCGTGATTGTTCATAAACTTAACCTTAAACCCTAGTAAACACCCCCCCTATCAAAATTTGACTCACAGGCCTCATCAGTGACCATTCTTAAGTTTCACCACCAAAAGTATACCTAAAATCTCACACATCCATCACTCAGCAAACTCCCATGAACACTCTGCAAGTCTTTGATACTTCTGTAACACTGTTGCCACCTCACAGAACTGCCAGGTGGTGATGAGGGCACTGGACGGACGGGAAGCCACCTGGACGGGGCTGGGCTTCATGCGGGTGTTTGAAGGATCCTACCTCGAGTTTGACATTGAGAACATCGAGACCAGCATGGACTATGACTTTGTGATCCGCTACGAGCCACAGGTTTGTTGCCCTCTCTTGTTATTGTTATTCTTGATGGTATTTTTAACCTCTTGAATCCAGTAGCCTGAGTTTTACTGGTCATATTACTGGCCAGCTGTTCAGCAGAATGTCACAACTTTGTTACTGTGCTGTTTTTACTGTTATTGTTAAGGTATAATGCAGATTGTCAGAATTTTCTTGCTGTGATCTTTTTATTGTTGATGTTATTGATAAGCTCTTAAAAGGTTTAAAAAGCTTAAGTTTTTAATGTGCATCTTACTCTGAATATCACATTACTGAACTTTTGCCTATGAATTTTGCCATGAGCCTCCAATACACTGACAGCCTCCCACACCCACAGTTCCGAGGCAACTGGGAGAATGTGATGGTAACTATTGAGCGCCCCGGCCCTCTGGACCCCAACGGCCCCTGTGCCAACACTCGGCCCACTGACGACCAGATGGTGATCAACCTGCCCGACAGTAAGACTCTGCCCCTCCCAAGTTTTCTTTCATCACTGCTGACAGATATTAATTTTATCCTTGTAAAGTTTATCTTTATTTTGCACATTATTTTTAGGTTAGGTCAGGTTTAAATGAATTTCATCCATGCAAAACTTTTCCTACATATTATTTTTTAATGCATAGAAGCAGAGGTGTTAAAGAAAATGTTGTTAATGTAAATGTATGTGTATAGATACCTTGTGTCATGTTCTTTATTAGGAAACCTTACCCTATTATATAGATAGACTCTTTTCATCCAACCAGCCAGCTGTTTACCCAAACATGCTAACCGGCATCTGAGAAAGGAACAGAATACTAGAATCCTGTTCACTGATAGAAGAATTAGATTCAGAGTTGCAGGGAATCCAGTAAACTATGGAGAAGAAGACTGAGAGAATCCTGTTCACTGCTAGAGGAATAACACCTTAAGTTTCTGTAAATTCATTGAACTGAGAGTGAATCCAGTGAGTCACTTTTATCAGAATAGTAACACTTCCCTCCTCTCTCCCTGCAGGTCGCCGCCACGTGAAGCTCTTCCCACCAGTCTGCCTGGAGGCTGGCAAGCACTACAAGGTCAGGATAGACTTCAGGAGGTCCAACGCCCACACAGACTCCCCATCGGCATCTGTCCTCATTGACTCTGTAAGTGGCTCTTTACTGTATTAAGTTTGGTTGGGTTAGGTCAAGTTATTGACTGATACTGTTAGGTTAGCTTGTTAAGTTTAGTTGGGTTAAGTTAGGTTATTGACTGATATTGTTATTTTCCACACTGCCTGTACTTCTCTGCATATCAGTTAGAATGGTGTAGCTGAACTGAAATTTTACTGAATCTTGTTCTTCTGCAGCCTCTTCTATGTTCATACAGGGATGCTGCTCCACTCTAGTCCTTTCCATAAGACTGTTTTCTGCCTCTTGATATTTTGAAATACTTTGTCCTCTCTCTAGATTATTTTCTGAGGCCACTTGTATGATGAGTCTGGCTCTCATGGTATGTTTGTTCCCTGTGGATATTTGGTGTTTGATCTGCAGATAAATTATTCATATCAGAAAAGATATTTTCTCCATTTCCCATAACTGGATCCTTTCCCTTTGTGACATGCAAGACAAAGCTGCCAGCAATGACAGTGATGACAGATGAAGAAGCAAAGCACTGTCTTATCCTCCCTAGATTGTTCTTGTTCCCCGGGTGGACAGCATCAGCTTCTACTCTGGCTCACTGATAAACGACAACCGGCGTCAGGAGTATGAGCGCTACCGGTGCAGCGAGACCTTCTACGAGGGACAGAGCCTTGCCAGTGTGCCAGAGGTGTGCAAGGAGCACCACCTGGACAGCATTGGCTTCCTGGTGTATGGACAGGCTTACTGTGAGTGGCTTGTCTTGTGCTCTGTGTCTTCAGGGAGGGGCTCATTTCCTTCCCTGTGTCTCTGACGCTTCTGTGCTTGAGGGAACAGGATATGGCAGGGACAGTAATGAGTATCAATAAGGCAATGCTTGGGATGTGAATGCCACAAGTCTTGTATGTCTCAATACTTACTTCATTTTCTCTTGTTGTGAATGAAGCTCATTGGTTTAGCAGTCCTGAGTGTGGTAAGATTTTTACATCATTTACTTGCCAGACTAGGAATTTATTTTATGAATTTTCATTTGATGTAACATACAAGATAAGTGTCACAACTTTAGATGATGCAGTGTAATGGTGGTGTGCTCAAGTATGATGCCTCCACAGCTTGCCAATGTGATGGCACCGGCAGCAAGAGCAGCATCTGCAGCTCCCTGGGCGGCCAGTGTGAGTGCAAGACCAACGTTGTAGGTCGCCGGTGTGACCACTGTGCTCCTGGCACCTACGGCTTTGGCCCTGAGGGCTGCAAGGTGTGCGACTGTAGCCCTGTGGGTGCCCTGGATAACTTCTGTAACCAGCAGACTGGTAAGTCACTGTTCTGCTTTTCCCTTGTGTTGTTATGGTTCTGTACAGGCTGATGTAGTGAAAAGACAGGTAAAATTGATAAAAAATCCATTTGTCTCTTAGGCATCACTTACTGGTAACCTGTTATGTCCTTAGTCATCTTGAGTGTCCCACCAGATATTCAGTCCCTGGTGATGACATTTTATGACCAGTTTATCATATCTTCACATCATCATCTCATTGCTTCCACCATATTTCAAAGCAGCCATGGTGGTGTCATGTAGTAGAATGAAATCAAGTAGCCCAGTCAGAACATAGCAGTGTGTAGGTATTTGGAATGCCTCTTCCTTCCCTCTGCAGGTCAGTGTAAGTGCCGCCCCAACACATATGGCCGCCAGTGCAACGAGTGCCAGCCTGGGTTCTGGAACTTCCCGAACTGCCAGCGCTGTCAATGCAACGGCCATGCTGACACCTGCGACTCCTACACCGGCGTGTGCCGTGAGTGCCGGGACAACACCAGTGGCACCAACTGTGATGTGTGAGTGCCAAGTTCCATTAGCAGGATTTGAGTTTTTTTTTTACATGTACATTATGTTTTATCTTCTTATCTATATATCTTTGTGCCTATCTGAATATATATTACATTTTATGTACTTCTGATGTGTCCATTATGTTTTTATCATTTTATCTATGTATCTTTGTGCCTATCTATGTATTAGTTCACTTAGACATCTATCTAGCTCTATCTATCTATGCTTATCAGTATCCTGGCATTCCTCACATATAGGAAAACAGAAAAATCACACACTCATATGTACATCACTGCTTTGAATCCCCTTGCAATCTGTTTGCATCCCTATCTTTATATAAATACGAGGCCAGCAGTCCCACATGGGTTTATCCAGCCAATCTATTTGTAATTCAAGAAAACCAAAAGTAAGAATACTTTACATATATATATACCAAGGAAGCCAAAAGTGAGAGTGATTTCTATAGGTTGGTGTTTGTGTGACAGGTGTGTGGAGGGCTTCTATGGTGACCCCAGGCTGGAGGTGGGCATTGCCTGCCGCCCCTGCCCCTGCCCAGGAACTGCTGACTCGGGCCACAGCTTTGCAGACCGTTGCACCCTTGATCCGCGCACCAAGGATGTGGTGTGTGAGTGTGCTGAGGGATATGCTGGTGAGTGTCAGCTGGGGTACTCTTTTCTCCCTTACCACTTAACAGCCACTCTTATCCTTACCTCTTGCCAGTTTTTAGGTGTTTTATTTCAGGATTGGTAAGTGTGAGCAGGGATGCACCTTCTTTGTTACCACTTAAAAAATTACACTAGTATTGTCTCTTACCAATTTTTAGTGTCAAGGGTAGATATACTTTCTCTCTTACCACCAAAAAAATCTTAAAAGTAACAAGAATGGAATCCAAAAGGCATCTCATTTCAGGATCACGTTGTGATGTGTGTGCTGACAACTACTTTGGTGACCCCGAGGTGCCTGGGGGCCAATGCCAATCCTGCGACTGCAACAACAACATCGACATCTCCAGGCCTGGCAACTGTGATGAGCGGACAGGCGAGTGCCAGCGGTGCCTCTTCAACACATTTGGCTTCCACTGTGAGAGGTGCCAGCCTGGGTATTATGGAGATGCTCTCAACCAGGAGTGCCGTGGTGAGTGCCATGTAGTGACTCCTGTTGTATTGTGTTGTATCCCTTGTTTTGTGTTGTGTAGGGGTTTGGTGCTGCCCTTGGCCACTTGCATCTCATCTTTGTGTTGTATACTTGGGATAGTCTTGTTGTTCACTCTTCAGTGAATTAATTAATGAATGAATGAATGAATGAAAGCAGTGTTGCAGCTTGTGTAACTTTTTTCCTTTTTTTATCTATGAATTTTGTTGCTTTTCACACCTCAGTACTTATTACACAAGCTGTGGTAATGATGTCATTCACTCCTCAGTGACATGAATGCCTCCACTACAGAGTGTGTGTGTAACTTGCTGGGCACCAACCAGACCATTGGTGCCTGTGACCATGAGACTGGCCAGTGCCCATGTCTGCCCAATGTGTTGGGGCTGGAGTGTGACCACTGTGCCACGAGCCACTGGAAGATTGCCTCCGGGAATGGCTGTGAGGCGTGTGCGTGTGACCCCATTGGCTCCTACTCTGACCAGTGCAATGAGGTATATGTCAACCCATCTGTACTGTGTTTGATTCTACCAGGTTATATTCAACAGGATCAAGTTGAGTTCATAATGTTCCATCCTTTAATATTGTACTAGATTATCTTTTTATCATCCAAGACAGCCTTGATATGTTGCAGGGTCCCCACACCTAATGAACAATAGAAATGCTGCCTCAGTACTAAGTGAAGGGAAGGAGTGTGTGGTATGTTTTGGTGGCTATCTATTTTGTGTTCTGGAAAGTGACACAGTGAGGGAATGGAAGAATTAGTAAAGAGAAGTGCTGCCTGAGTGCTGAATGGGAGAAAGGAATGTGCGGCATGTAGTGTTTTGGCACTAAAGTTGTCTGTGTAGGGTGTTCTTAGGCTGCCTCTGTATTAAGTGACACTTCTTCCCTGCAGCACGAGGTGTGGCAGTCAAGATCCGCTGTGAGTTAAGGCTGAGTGGAAAGTTTCTCTGGCTTAGTTTTGTTGTTGCATCAGATAAAAAAATGACTTTCTTGTGTACTGATTACTGTGCTGCATGCTTTTGTTCATAATGTCTTAATTCATAACCAGAATGTAAGTGTTTCACAGACTTAGTGTTTGATGTCATAAGAGTTTCCCAATTGATGGCTAAACCTTTGAGAATAATTTGTTTTTGTTGTTTTTACTGGTGTTTTGAGTGACTGACCATCTACCAGTTTTGATGTTTCAGTAACTCATTTATTTTCATTTCCAGTCACTCAGAATCTCAGCTTATTTTATACAATTTTTTTTTCACATACATTAATCTGACCACATAATATGAATTACTAGATTAGTTTGATGAGGGAAGTTTTCTTATTTATAGCCAGCCACTCATTGTACTTCCTTCCTGATGTAGCTGCACCTCACACCCCAACTAAGGGAGGAAGTTTTCTTATTTATAGCCAGCCACTCCTCCTGTTTCACTACACATCCAAGTGACTCAGTACAGGGAACGCGGGAATACTCACTACTCTCTACCTTCTCTCACAGTTTGATGGACAGTGCCAGTGCCGGCCTGGCTTTGGTGGGCGGCAGTGCAACCAGTGTGAGACAAACTATTATGGCGACCCTCGTATTGAGTGCCTGTGTAAGTTCATTCATTGCTACTGTATAAATTTTTGATGTTGTGTAAGGTAATGTTTCCCAAGTAGTACTCTTAAGTTTTGTTAAGTCTCCTTTACTTATGAAGCTACAGTCTGTCAATGGATGCTCATATTTAATTTTTCTCTTTAAAACCAATTTCAGTTTCTTTATTAGTTTATCTTTCTTACACTGTTGATGAATTCTTCCCCTAGCTTCTGCATGATACATTGGCACCATATACATGTGTTTCATCATTCCACACAGCTTGTAATTGCAACCGTGAAGGCTCAGAAACCCTGCAGTGCAACCATGAGACTGGCCGGTGTGAGTGTCGGGAAGGAATTGGTGGAGACAAGTGTGACGAGTGTGCTCGTGGCTACACTGGCCAAGCGCCATACTGCCAGCCGTGTGGAGAGTGCTTTGACAATTGGGACATCATCCTCACTGAGCTGAAAGGTTTGCTGGCTAATGACAATGTAACAGTTAGTGAGTGGAAATAAGAACACAGATGGTTAAAGATCTCAATACTTGGTAGCTCAGAAATGTGTTTTGAAACTATCCAAATCTTGCACCTTTGCTGGTTAATGACAGACTTTTTTTTTTTTTAAGTGTAGAAGATTTTAATGAGTGGAAATAAAAAAGTACAGGCACTAAATGATTTCAGTATTCAGTTCTACAAGCCTGTCCTTTTCCACTGGGGCTGGCAAGGCTAAGAACATGAATGATGTGTATGTTAGTGTATGGTGCTTTATCTGGGCCACTCCATGTGGGATTGCCAGCCTGTTATACAGATAGATAAATCAGGGAAAGTTACCATTATGCTTATGAAAAACTGATATAGCATGAGCCTTAGAGAATACTGTCATGTGGAGTGTGGTTGGCTCAGCAAGGTGACTTTCCCCAGAGCGCACCCAGGGCCTCATAGCTGCTGCTGGGGAGATCAAGCAGACGGGAGCCACTGGAGCATACAGCCACGAGTTTGAGTCCATGGAGGAGAAGATTGAAGATGTGAGGGACATTCTCCTCTCTGCCAACCTGACCTCGCAGAGTTTGGCTTCTCTTAAGGAACTCATTGCTGAACTCAGGTGAGGGAGTGAGTGCATGGGTGGAATGAGAGTTTGGCTTCTCTTAAGGAACTCATTGCTGAACTCAGGTGAGGGAGTGAGTGCATGGGTGGAATGAGAGTTTGGCTTCTCTTAAGGAACTCATTGCTGAACTCAGGTGAGGGAGTGAGTGCATGGGTGGAATGAGTGTTGTATCATCATAAAATGTGCCTTTTTTTTTATTTGCTCAGACAAAATAATGCTCCCAAGAAATAGTACTGCCACATAACCAAACCAATAAAAGGAAGACAGAGGTAGCACTGGAGTCAATATTACTTTCATTCTCACCTATATATAATGTTCCTCTCTCAGTGACTCTCTTAGCACACACTCATCTACTTAACCAAATCAGCAATAGGTAATGGAAGTAGCACTGGAGTCAATATTATTTAAATTCTCTCCTATATATAATGACTGTGTTCCTCTCTCATGACTCACTCATCACTCATCCACAGTGCAAACCTGACGGCAGCCTCACTGAACCTTGAGGAGCTGGAGCAAGGCATTGACAACACCACCCAGAGGAAAGCACTGGCCACCAATGCTCTGGCTGACCTGCGTGTCCAGGCTGAGGAACTGAGGGATGAAGCCGGGGACATGAAGGCCAAAGCAACCAAGCTTCAGGAGAGGAATGTGGAGGGTCAGTGTTCCCTCTTTACAGCAGAGTTTGAGTCCATCTTTACCTCACTTGACTGGAGATTTTCTTGGCTCTGAAATGTTGCTTTTTGGTTTAGTCTTTGAATTTTATCATGATGCTGTGTTTCATCGATTAATAGTTCTACTTGAGTTTTGTCTTAGTGTTGCCACATCTGAGTACAGCAAAGTGCCTCCCTTGAGCTCCTGACATCTTCCCTCCCATAGGTGCACTTAACTTGACCCGACATGCTGGCGAACGCTCCCTTGCCGCTCAGGACAAAGTGGGGCTCACAGAGGTCATCATCTCTGAGTCTGAGAGGAACAGGCGCCGCACAGAGACCCTCCTGTTGCATGTGGGTGACTCCTTCAACCGCACTCAGGCAGAGAACGAGGCCAAGCTGGCAGACCTGAGTGGCCTGCTGGATGGTGTGGAGGACGGCATACCAGACCTCAATGAGCACGTGTGTGACCATCGCGGCGACCCTTGTGATGCCCTGTGTGGTGGTGCTGGCTGTGACAAGTGTGGCGGACTCTCCTGCAATGAGGGCCTGGTCAACATTGTCGACCTGGCGCTCACATTTGCCGAGGATGCTGAGACGGAACTCAAGAAGAAGGAGGCCTCGGCCGATGAACACCTGCGGGGCGTGTCAGGAGCCAAGCGGCAATCAGATGTGGCGTTTGACCTGGCCAAGATGGCATTTGACCTCACCCTCCAAGGCCTCAATGTCTCCAGCACCTACAAAGCCGAGATCAACAAACTCCTGGAGGAGATTGAGGAGTACTTCAGTACTCCCGGCTCCAGCCCCAATGAGATCAAGCAGCTGGCAGAACAGGCGAGTGTCACACAGCCTGCATGCCTCACCTTCTCAAACATTCACTCTGATCTTAGTCTCCACTCCTCACTTTTCCACTAAATACCTTTCCTCAGATTCTCAAACACTGCCACTCTCCTCATTGTCTTATGTCATGCCTTCCCTCAGCTTCCTAATGAGTGTGTCTGCCTTGCAGGTTCTTGCACTCGACATCTCCCTCAGGCCGGAGCAAATCACAGTCTTGGCTGAGCGAATCACTCTCACCATTGAGTCACTGACAGACATCGACACCATCATCGACGCCACGAGGAATGACCTGGCCCTTGCTCAGCGGCTCAAAGGTGCTTGTTGTGTCCCCTGTGTTTTCTGTATCCTACTGGTAGTGACAGCCTTGCATATGTCACTTCATTCAAGTCAACTAAAGCAATTTTACAGAGCAGTGTCCAGCTGAAGTTATGAGATAGTCTTCCTTTCCATGATTAACATGAGGGAGGCTGCATTTCCTCCTTGATTGATGATTTTTCACAGACTGAATTAGGGATTTGATGAAAGACACATTGAGTGGAGATCAAGTGATTTCAAGTGATTCAAGTGAGTCCCAGTTGTGTAAATGTCATCCCACTAACAGAGCGCGCAGACCAGGCCAAGGAGAGGGCAGAGGGTGCACTGGGAGTAGCGGAGCGTGTGGTGGAGGCCCTTAAGGAGGCTGGCACTGCCCAGTCAGGTGCTGAGACTGCCATCATGGATGCCAGTGATGACATTGGGGCCACTCAGAATCACCTCACACAGGTTAATATCAGTTCATTGACTCTGAATCATGTCATCAGTTGAGGGTACACAGGTCTAATGGCAGAGTATTCATGAATTTAACCCCTTCAATATGATGACAACGCCTACATAGGCGTCATGAAGCGCCAAAGGAATATACGACGACGCCTATGTAGGTGGCTTGGTTGGATTCTATTTTAGTTGTTGTTGAGTGATCCTGTATCCTGCCTTGACTTGTCTTGACAGTCTCCATATTATGTCCTTGAGGTTCTATTGCTCCTCCCACCAATCATGTAAATGAGCTATCCCATGCCCCACCCTCTATCCAGAATGAGGAAGTCTCATTGGCAGAGCCTTACATCATAGTTTCCTCCCTATCATAGTTCTTCCCTTATCTTCCATATCCCCCAAACCTTCTCTTCATCCTATAACCCTTTCTACCAGGGAGGAGAGGTGGGGAGGGTACAGTTCTCCCCTTTCCCTTGTTCATTCCTTCCCTTCTTACCCTCCTTTCCCTCCCTCCTCTCTACATTCTCTCTCTCTCTCTCTCTCTCTCTCTCTCTCTCTCTCTCTCTCTCTCTCTCTCTCTCTCTCTCTCTCTCTCTCTCTCTCTCTCTCTCTCTCTCTCTCTCTCTCTCTCTTTTCTCCCTGGTTCATTCCTTAGGAATCAATCAAGTGCATAAACACACAGCTCCCCACTAATCTCTTTTCTTATAATTCTGACTTCCCTTCCTTTCCCATTTATTCCTCCTTCACCCATCACCACCCCTTCTGTAATTTACTACCCTCCAACCACCCCAAATCATAAATGTGTGTGTGTGTGTGTGTGTGTGTGTGTGTGTGTGTGTGTGTGTGTGCGTGTGTGTGTGTGTGTGTGTTTTACACCCAGAAAAACAACTCGTCTCATATTTCTATGACAAGTGAGAGTGCAGAGAGAGAGAGAGAGAGAGAGAGAGAGAGAGAGAGAGAGAGAGAGAGAGAGAGAGAGAGAGAGAGAGAGAGAGAGAGAGATTGTAGTATTAGAAATTAGATAAGTTACTGCTCTTGGGCTTACACCATATATGAGCAATGCACATTTTTTTAGCTTCTGGAGTGAAACTGTTAAAGCAGTTATCAGCCAAATGAGATATGGAGGCAGGATCCCTCCAGTGTAATCTCATCTGTAGTCATAGCAAGGTAAAATAGAAGGTAAATACAATGTAAAGTTAACCCTGGTGTCCCAACAGATCACCAGTGAGACTAGTGTGGCACAGGAGAGAGCCAACAATTCCTTGCGAGAAGTGCAGTTGCTGGAGATACGTGTGGAGCAGGTGAAGGCGGAGTACCAGCTCAACCAGCGCCATCTGGAGGACACCAACAATGCCGTGGACCAGGCGGACCTCAAGGCCAAGAAGGCGGCCAATGACGCCAGGCTGCTGGAGGACGTAAGGCAGCGTGCAACCTTCCACTTTTTTAGTAAAATCACAACCTTGCAATCCTTAGGAAACATTTGTTATGACCATGTTTCTTTCAACAGAAATACCTGACTGTGGTGAACTTGTTGAGTGAGAAATCCACAGCGGCTGGGGATGCCAGGAGAAGGGCTGAGGAGCTGAAGAATAGCGCAAACAAGTTGGCTTTTGAGGCTCAACTCAAGCTCCATGCTCTGAGAGGTAATAAAGTTTACCTTTTGTTGAGCATCATTGAGTATGGCAGGCAGAGAAGTAAGAATCTCAGAGTTGCAGCTTTAGTGACAGGACAGTCCAGGCTTACCAGATTTCAGTCAGGCCTCCGTGATTATTTATGGCTTGGTTAGTAATGTACTGGGCTCATTTACCTTCTGTGTATTGACCTCTATTGGCTTACTCATCCTGCCTTCTGTTTCCATGCTGCTTTAAAGAGGCCATGACACACTGAGGGTGCAACATTCCATCATGGGAAGAATAAGAAGAGATATGACACCACACACTTACAAATATAATAGTGCTACATACCAGGCCAGCTCTCCAACAGAGAACAACAACCAAGAAAATGTTAACTTGCTTATAACTGACTTTAGTAACACTCCTTTCCTGATGTATGTTGCAGATATTGGGTCAGACTTCCTGGCCAGCAAGGGAAGAACAACCAAGAAAATGCTATTAATAGTCTGTTAATAATTCCTTGACTTTGTGACACTCCTTCTTTCCTGACTTGTGTTCCAGACATTGAGACAAACTTCAAGACCAACGAGGGCTTGCTACTGGACTACGAGAAAGTCATCCAGGCCATGGAGGAGGACATGACGGAATACAATGAGTACATCCTTCAGAAGACTGAGTTTTATGCTGTGTGCCAGTCAGGGAGGCGCTGAGGTATGGTGGTTGGCAGAGGCAGCCCACCACTTGCAGGTTGTGGCCAACAGTTTATAGTCTACACTTAACCCTCTGAATGCCTATCACTGAATGACACATCCTAATTTATTTGAATAACCTGACACAATTTCACTGAGCAAAAAAATAACTACAGGCACTAAAGGTTTGAATTATACCACCACCTCTTTTGTTGTCAGTGTCGTCTCTCAAAACTGTAAACCTGCACCACAACATTTCAGCTTGAGGAGGAACGGTGGCAGTCAGAGGGTTAATACACAGTGTGCAGATACACAAAACAGAACAGTAAATATTGTGCAGTTGACTCTGAAGTGTCTGTGCAAGAGAATAACAGTAATAATTCTCAAATGGCAAAAAGAACAGTGCTGTATGTTTGTACATGTGTAATATTTAGCTTTTTATACACAAGAAATCCCACAAAATTTATTGAAGAAGAATGATAATACTACAGATTATACTTGGGCTGCTCAAAATGTATGTTTCCAGCCAGGTATCCAGTCCTGTGTGCCTTTGCTAACAGACATGTTCACTCATGTTTCAGACCCATTCACACTCTGTACTCTGTGTGTGTGTGTGTGTGTGTGTGTGTGTGTGTGTGTGTGTGTGTGTGTGTGTGTGTGTGTGTGTGTGTGTGTGTGTGTGTAGTATGAATGGTGACACTCCCTTTCCAGCCCAACACAAGGCAGGGAGTAGGAAGTGCCTGTTTGTCAGTCTGTGGTTGAAGATTAAACAAAGGGATAGAGTGTTGAATCTTTATTTTTATTTATTTGTTTAACTTCTTGCAGTATGATGATGAGTAGTGTTTAGTGGCACAATTTTTTGGTTACATCTTTGCTCTTCGACTTTTCCTTGTTTGGTTGTAACAAGTCGTGTCTGTAATGCTGTAGTGCCTTTAGTCTTCAGTAGCCTCACCCTGGGCTTAGAGACTCATTGAAATATTAAACTCATCACTGTAAGTTTGAGAATCAGAAAATATAAAAATTCTACCATTCTTGTTGTGCCAAAATATCTTAACCACAAAAAAATTTTAATAGATGTTAGCTGATATTTGAGATTGTATTTGAAGGGGAGAGTAAATACATTAATTATTACTAAATCTTAGACTTAGTGTTAAGGAGAGAAAGTGTTTCATAAAGAGAACAATGATGTGTACTAAAATCTTTTCCTCCTGGTCAAGCAGAGGAAATGTTATCGCTTGAGACGTTAGTTGTCTCTGTGCCAAAGGTTAACCCGCACTGCGAGTGAACCCAAACCTTTTGTGTAGATTGTTAGACACTGCCACATACCAAAGTCTCAGTGCTTGTAATATAATGATGACAGCATGATAGTGTCCTTTATACCATTTTGTTTCTCTCTGATGTTTTCCTTCCACAGCAAAATAACCAGCTATTAACTAGTCCATGCTGTCAGTGCTGTACATACACTAATGTTAGCATCAAGTTGACATGCATCTTTATTGTGGGTTGATTTTAGGACGTCCTCTCAGGCTTGCTGTGTGCCAATCCTGTGTTCTCCCTGGCTTGCATTGAATCACTTAGTGGGGATGTGAGGTGCAGCTGCATCAGGAAGGAAATATGAGTGGCTGGCTATCAATAAGAAAACTTCCTTAATCAAATTTACCTGCTAACTCCTATGCAATTAGAATAATGTATGATGATAAGATTGTACAAAATAAGCTAACACCTTAATAATATATACAATTTTTTGCATTGTGTATTGCATTGGACACATCTGTTAGTTACAAGTATACATAGCAGTTAAGGATGTCATAGGTTATCTGTTACATGTACTCGGTCCATAATGTGCTCTCACACCCCTTATAAATAAATTTCCTTATCTTGTAAGAAAAACTATGTTGTCTTCATTCTCATTCCTATAATAAAGTATTCCACAGATGCATCATTTATAAGAAAACAAGAGAAGCTGCAAGAATTAAGTCATCAGGTTCCTACAATTCATAAAGCTTTTACCAAATGTCTATAAGTAAAGGTAACTAAACAAATATGGCAGAATACAGAAGGAAAAACTGCTGAAAGTATAATAAAGGTTTAGAAAAAGAGAAAGATAACTAAGAAAGGTCAACCAAACTGTCAAAGAAAAGTTAATCAAACAGAAATATGAGAAAAAATACAAAAAAAAAACTGCTGAAAGTGATACAGCATAATAAAAATTTAGAAAAGAGAAAGAAAAAGACTGAGGGTAACAATAACAATTCATGTTAATGGAGATAAAGAGAGCAGTCCTGTATTGACAAAGGCAATGCACCTGAACAATGGGACATTTGTTTATTTTATTGTATGTGTGTTAGGTTAGCATAGTCTATATACAAGCTCTTAGCAGTGCATATATATCACAGACAGATTGTTAGACAGTAAATTAATTTGAAGTAGAACCAATTGTTGTGTGTGTGTTAGGTTAGCCTATCACACCCTTATCTTAGAAATATTCCTTTGTACATGCTTATGTACCACAGCCAGATAGACAGTGATTAGGGAGGTGGATGGAATAGATGGTGAAAGAGTGAATATACTGGTTGACTCTTACATTGGGGAGGTGGACAGAATAGTGGTGAAAGAGTGAATATACTGGTTGACTCTTGCATTGGGGAGGTGGACAGAATAGTGGTGAAAGAGTGAATATACTGGTTGACTCTTACATTGGGGAGGTGGACAGAATAATGGTGAAAGAGTGAATATACTGGTTGACTCTTGCATTGGGGAGGTGGACAGAATAGTGGTGAAAGAGTGAATATACTGGTTGACTCTTGCATTGGGGAGGTGGACAGAATAGTGGTGAAAGAGTGAATATACTGGTTGACTCTTGCATTGGGGAGGTGGACAGAATAGTGGTGAAAGAGTGAATATACTGGTTGACTCTTGCATTGGGGAGGTGGACAGAATAGTGGTGAAAGAATTAATATACTAGTTGACTCTTGCATTGGGGAGGTGGACAGAATATTGGTGAAAGAATGAATATACTGGTTGACTCTTGCATTGGGGAGGTGGACAGAATATTGGTGAAAGAATGAATATACTTGTTGACTCTTGCATTGGGGAGGTGGACAGAATAGGAGATGAAGGAGTGAAGATATTGGTTAACTCGTTTTCTATGATTTTATTCGAGTTTTCATTAATTTATGGTTAAATTGTGAGTGATAGGCTAACCCTTTCACTCGTTCAGTCTTCAGTATCATTATAAACACTCTACTGTGTCTTTCGTAACTTCTAATTAATTTTTAGGTTCGCTTATAAACTCAGTCCTCTCGTTTTCTATGATTTTATTCGAGTTTCCGTCAATTTAAAGGTTTAATTATAAGTGATAGGCTAGTTGGCGCGCGGAACCGACTCCCTCTCTCTCTCTCTCTCTCTCTCTCTCTTAACACCTCACAGTGCTTCAAGTGACATGTTTTCATTTCTATTCGCTTATAAACTCAATCTACCCTCGCATTTCCTGCCATATAATTAAAGTATCCGGTTGTACCCCATGGTGAGGGTCCGCTTGTTTCCACCTCCTTCACCGAGGGAGGGAGGCAGACTGCTCGCGGCGCTTTGGGATTTTTTTTTATTTATTTATTTTTTTTATTCTCTTCCTCAGTCTACCTGGGAAACACCGTGCAGTGCGGTTGTGTGTGTGTCCTCTTTTCATTTAAACACGAGGGAACGGGACCACAGAGGCACAGGAGGTCAATTAAGGTGAGTTTAGTAGTGACAGGTAGCAGAGGTATATAATATATATATATATATATATATATATATATATATATATATATATATATATATATATATATATATATATATATATATATATACACACACACACACACACACACACACACACACACACATACACACAGCTGAAATTAATCCAGAAAATAGAGAAATAACCTTCATAACAACCACAAATAATAAGGAAAGAGAGATGGCCATACTTGTTTTCATCTGAGCCCCCTCCCGCGGCCGCCATGATGGATTGCCAGAGTCTACTCCGGTTCCAATATTTTTTCTATTTTCTTAACTTATATATTTAGGCTTTTTAACTAAGATTTTATGGTTTGTAAAAATATTTGGTGGTGTTTTGAGTGTTTTGCGTGCGAGTGTTAAGGGAAACATGTCGATTATGAGGTTGTTTCAGCGTAAATAAGTGTTGCTGTTTGCCGTTAAATTTTTCATACCGCCAAACATAATTTTTTATTTCAGCCGCTAGGCAAGATTTTATGGGCTCAAAAAATCGTTTATTGTTTTTTAAATATGTTATGATGCTTATGAGTGAAATACGTGGACTTTTAGAGGGGTTTTAGGCCCGTTGAAAACTCAAAAAGTTGACATTTTTAAATTATTTATTTATTTATTTCAGCTTCCAGTTAACTTCTGATTGTTTGTAAAAATAGTTTCGATTTTTTAAAGTGTATTGTGTTCATGAGAAATGAGATTTGTGGACTTTGAAATGTTTTTTTTTATCGTGTTTGTTCGAACACTTTTTCATATAGTTATTTAAATATAGCTTTATTATTACTAAAGCTTGGAATATTTTTATATGTCCAGAATTAATTTAAAATTATGACCTTTCATAATATGTAAAGCATTCCGGCCTAGCTCCATTTTTGCGAGGGGTCATTTTCAAAATCATTCGCGTAACGTAAATATGGCGTGACGTCATCAACCGCCTTCATCCGGGGACCGAGACCCTGAACCTTCCCACCTCCCAGTGCCCTTCCATCAGTGTTTAGTGTAATTTCCTATATTTTCCAGCTGTTTTCATGCATAGAGAAGAATAGAAAGAGGAGGAAAGAAGGAGGAGGAAGAAGAAGGAAGGGAAGGAGGAAGAGGAGAAGGAAAAGAAGAAATATTAAGAAGACAATATTTTCACTGAATTTCCAGCGTTTTAAAGGTAAGCAAAAGTAGTAGTAGTAGTAGTAGTAGTGGTGGTGGTGGTGGTGGTGGTGATGTAGCAGCCTTGTAATATAAGATGAAGTGTTTTGAGTTAAATACACAATTTTTTTCTAGGCATTTTGGAATAGAAGTGAGAGTTTTTGGTGTTTTGAAAGGGAATATTCGTGCTTTAAGTGTTTTTTTTTAAGTGAATTCTTCGTTTCTGTGGCGTTTTAAAAAGGTAGGGGATGTTTTTTTTGTATTTTTTTTTTTTTTGTATTTTTTTTTTTTTTTTTTTTTAAGATTTTCGTGTTTTTCAAGTTTGTTTGGGTAGAAATTGTTGTTTTTACGCTGTCTTTGGGTAGGTGTGTGTCTCTTTTGGGGTGTTTTGAAAGGAAATTCTGTGTTATTCGATGTTTTTTTTGGAAGAAATGAGTGCTTTTGGGATGTTTTGAAAGGAAATTAAGTGTTTTTTAAGTGTTTTTGGCTAGAAGTGTGTGTTTTTTGGATGTTTTGGAAGCAAATTATATGTTTTTTTTCGATGTTTTTGTGTAGAAGTAAGTGTTTCTTGGGTGTTTTGAAAGGAGAATGTGTTTTTTAAGTGTTTTTGGCTAGAAAAGTGTGTTTTTGGGTGTTTTGAAAGGAAATTAAGTGTTATTTCAGTGTTTTTTGCTAGAAATGTGTGTTTTTTGGTGTGTTGAAAGGAAATCGCATGTTTTTCAGTGTGTTTGGGTAGAAATGTATGTTTTTTTTGTGGTGTTTTGAAAGGAAATCACGTGTTTTTTAGTGTTTTTTTTGCATATGAATTAATGTTTTTGAGTTATTTCTGACCGCTAATCAGTGTTTTCTTTGGGTAATGTTAATAGAAATAGCTGTTCTGGGCCGAATTTGTGTTTTTTGAGTACTAAAAGGAGAAAAATAGTGTTGCTAGGTGTTATTGGGCAGGAAAATTTGTTAGAAGTGAGTTAGAAATGGGCCAGAATAGAGTAGCAAGGATGGCACTGAGTGCACCGAGGTGCACAGCAGTTGAAGCCTAGAGAGGTGACATGGGATGGCGCACCTTTAGGGAAAGACTCACAAAAGCCACACTTAGGTACAAGATTAGGCTTGAGAGAATGGATGATGCAAGAATAGCAAGGAAGGTGTACCTGTGGAATGAAAGTGGAAGCAAATGGAGGAAGAGATGCATGAGAATGACAGACAGGAATGGATTGCAAGTTGTGTGGGCGATAAGAATGGCTGGTAGGAATCAAAATGAGCGTGAATGGGTGGTAACAAGAGGAGGCAGAGTGGGAGCCGAATGGGATGTGAGAAAATGGAAGAATGAGATAGACAAAGAAGTGAAATGTGTGGGACTCAATGAATGGAAGAATGAAATGGAAAGAAAGAAGACCCTGGAATGGTACAAGGAGAAAGAGGCCCCGAGGTATGAAAGGTGGTATGATGGAAGCCTGGGCGGTGATCTCTTCCGAGCGAGGGCACAGTGTATGGATGTGAATGCAAGGAGTTACAGGTGGTCTGAGTCCCGCAGCAAAGTGTGCCAGATGTGTGACATGGGAGAGGATGAGACGGTGGAACATGTGGTGCTGGAGTGTGTGAAGTATGCCAGAGACAGGAATGAGATGATGCAAGTGATACTGACTGAGTTACGGCATGATAGGAATGAAAGAGTGGAGAAGACGGGAAAAGAGTGGATGGTGTTGTTGCTGGGACTGTGTAGAGAGGCTAATGAAAGGATGATTGAGGCGGTGAAAGAGTTTCTGGAGAGAATGTGGCGTGCCAGGTGTATGAACAATTAGGATAGAGGATGCTGTTCGTTTCTCTTTTTTTTTTTTTTTCCTTTCTACAGGAGTTGCCGATCCAAAGGCCTGGCTCAGGAGTGATCCTGTGCCACCTGTACCATCTAGATCAAGATATATATATATATATATATATATATATATATATATATATATATATATATATATATATATATATATATATATATATATATATATATATATTTTATTTATTTTTTTTTTTTTTCTCCAGTAAATTAACACGGTGAAGACGAAAATGGTGATTATGATAACGAAAACGATAGCGTAATGTGTGTGGCTTGTCAGTAATGTTAACTTTTTATACTCTGGTGAAGGCATAAAAAATGATAGGACTGAATATACAGTGAAATAAATATAGTGAAGACGAAAATGGCGGTGGTGGCAAAGAAACCATTAATGTAATGGGTGTAGCAGTTGTTACCGTGAGCGGGACTATTTGTATTGTATTATATTTACACAGCTGCGCGAATATTTAATTTTATTTCATGCATACTAAGTAAAAAAAAAACTGATAGCTGAAATATGAAGACCAGCTGGGATGTTAGCCGAAATAGGATGTTGATATAAACTCTCCTAAAAAGTTTTTAAAAATCTAGTTTCCAGAACACTTACTTTTACTTTTGTGCAGAGTATATTAGAAATAATGAACGATAATAGATGAAAATTGAGAATTAGTATAAGAGGCGTGAACCGAAGTAGCTTGTCATCGGAACCTCCAAGTGGATGTCAACATGCCGGCGATCAGGTGGAAGGAGTATTTATTCTTATTATTCGCCTTCCTGTGGACTCGCTGCGTCGGGAACGACTTTCTTGGTTGCGGGGGATACGTGAGGAGCGATGTGGACATTAATTACGCGCAAGTTGGGGTCAAATTGTGAGTATTTTGTTGAAAGGAGTCTTTGGAGTGTGAGGATGTCACCTGATATCCTGGGTGTTTCCTGCTCTCCCCTTTCCTCTCCTTTGGTATTATTTCCCTGTGAGTATTTATTAGTGATTTTGGATTGGTTGTCGTATGCACTCAAACTACGTTGTATTTGTTGTGTTACGTCACACGTAGGTGGTGGCCAGTGGCTCAGAGAACACGCAGCTTTATGTGCACGTGTTGAAGGTGCAGGACATACTGGAGAGCTTGCAAGCTGGACTTGATATTAAAATGCTTTCCAGAAAATTTTATCTTCATATTTCTGTACATTTTCCAGTTTCCTCCTGATTTTTTCCCATGAGCAGTTGTCGCCGTGGATAATTTTGAAATAACATTAGTGTTTCCATCCAAGTGTTAGGTTAGGTTAGGATTAAATTACCTCGTTTCATATGTAAATGTACTTTTTAAGCTGATAACTCAAGGGGTAAATCTCTTCCCTTGGACATTTCCTCCCATCAACAGATTTTACATCCAGACATTTTTTTCCCTTTTAGTCCATTTGAGATGTTAAGAACATGGCAAGAAGCCATCATGCCTACAATGGCAGTCCCTGTATGAAATATACTTTCCTATTTCCACTATCATCCCCATTCATAAATCTGTCGCCTATAAATGTTTTATTTTACTACTCTATTTTTATTCTTATTTTCCTTCTCATCCCCCGTTCAACCGACACAGATCTCTTCACATGGCTTTAAATGTACAGTAGAATGTCCCTCCATTGCAGGTACACAAAGCAGGGGAACTTAAAGTATGAGACAGAATGTGCTCCAAACAACGGCTATTATTTCATGCCTATTTATGACAAGGGACAGTACATCATAAAGGTAAGATGTGTCAGAATGTGGTAAGTAGTAGTAGTAGTAGTAGAAGCAGTATTTATATTTTCATGCAACAATTTATTTTACTTGTGAAAAGTAAGGCAGTTTGATGTCAAGCTCTTACTAATGTACATACAAACAAGCCATTTTATTAATGCTATCAGTGATGAATAAAATACCTTAATAACAGTGATATCAAAGGTATCTGTTATGATTTCCCTTCTTATGTGCCACCAATAGAAATAGTGTTATTTTATTCTCTCTCTCTCTCTCTCTCTCTCTCTCTCTCTCTCTCTCTCTCTCTCTCTCTCTCTCTCTCTCTCTCTCTCTCTCTCTCTCTCTCTCTCTCTCTCTCTCTCTCTCTCTCTCTCTCTCCTCACATTAATCTTCCCCTTACACCTCTCTCTCTCTCTCTCTCTCTCTCTCTCTCCCTCTCTCTCCTCTCTCTCTCTCTCTCTCTCTCTCTCTCTCTCTCTCTCTCCTCTCTCTCTCTCTCTCTCTCTCTCTCTCCTCTCTCTCTCTCTCTCTCTCTCTCTCTCTCCTCACATTAATCTTCCCCTTACACCTCTCTCTCAAGGTGTCTCCTCCTTCGGGTTGGAGTTTTGATCCAGAAGAAGTGTCAGTGAAAATTGATGGAGAGACAGATGCCTGCAGCCAAGGGAAGGATATCAACTTTCACTTCAAAGGCTTTGCTGTGATAGGCAAGGTTAGGAGGATTTTTTTGATAGTGAAATACTATAGTTCACTAATGCCTTCACATATAGAACAGAGATTGTTAACATCACTAGAATTAATTATTTGAGATACAATATTACTCTAACCTTCGATTGCCTATAAAGAATGTTACTTTGAGGCTCATGTTCCCCAAAAAATATTATTTTGTACCATATGTTGTCAATTATAGTGTTGTTTTGAACATTGTTACCAGTTATTTTTAAACTTGTATTCCCCAAATACAGAGTTACTTTGAACCTTTTTGTTGCACACTGTGAACATTCCTTCTTAACAAACTGTGATGCAGGTTGTAGAATGTTTTAAAACTAACTATTTGAGGTACAGTGACATGTTGAACCTCCCATTGCCCAAAGTGAACATTCCCTCTTAACTGAATACATGGGCTGCAGGTTGTCAGCATCGGCAGCAGCTCTGGGCCCGAGGGAGTGACTGTGTCCCTGCATCGAGGAGATGCCCTCATCCAGACAACACAAACCTCAGCTGACGGCTCATATGTGTTCACACCACTGTCATCAGGGAAGTACACAGTGGTGGCAGCACACCCAACATGGACTCTTATCAAGAACGAGGTTAGATTTGGGTTCAACTGGTGATGTGTTCTTGTTATAATCAGCCAGAAAAAAAAGACCAAATAGGCAAAGAAAAAAAATAAAGAACAGAAAAAGAAAGAAAAAATAGACTGTATCTTGCTAGCTGCCTGTTAATGTTCCTTTCTCCCAACAGGTGACAGTGGAAGTAGCCGATGAGAATGGTGATGCTGGTGCCTCTATAGTGGTGGGTGGGTACTCCCTCTCAGGAAGCGTTATAACTGATGGACAGCCAACCTCAGGAGTCAACTTTATCCTCCACTCTCAGGACACCTTGGCAGCACAACCAGGTGAGGTGTCTGGGAGTTATTTAGTAGTGGAAGTGTGTGTAAAAGTTTTCAGTCATTCACCTGGTTGAAAGGGACAGTCTTGTGGACCATTCTACTACACCACTGGAGCTTAGGCATTGCATTGCTGGCCACATACCTCTGGCACAACATGAAATAATGATGATGATGATGATAAATAATTACATGATCACAGCAGGAAAACATTAAATAAGGGCAGGAGTGTAAATGAATGTGAATATGAAAGTTGTATCCTTTGTCTTGGTCACCTCCCTTTTTTGGGGAAGACAGCTTTGGTGTATGTATGTATCTCTGTAATCGTGTGTATCAGTTCTATGTCATGAGCACATCTTTGCAGCCTGCACCCCTGGAAGCCCAGCAGGGTATGAGAACACCTTGGGTCTGCCAGCCGTGTGTTATGTGGTGTCAGATGCTACTGGCTCCTTCACCTTTGGTCTGGTGTCTCCGGGAGTGTACATGCTGGCCCCTTACTTCCACTCCTCCACCACCAAGTATGAGGTGACGCCAAGCAAGCTGGAGGTGGTGGTGTCTCACAATGATCTTGTGCTTCAACAGCCGTTCAAGGTAACTCACTGTTGTGTTGTGTTGTGAGGAAGTGTTGTGTGTCTTAGCCTCAAATAGGATCTGAGAAGGGATAAGGTAACTTGACTTTGTGCTGTGATGTGAGGAAGTGTTGTGTGTGGGACTTGTTTGTGATTGATTGCTGTGTGTCAGGGCCTATTTCACAGTCGCTTCCTATTGTTGTGATTGTTACCAATGAGTGCTGATGTCCACCACCAACAATTGATCTGGTTTCACAGACGTTTTTCATGGAGTTGTTTGTTTTGATCCTTACCAGAAATTATAACCTTTGGTAATGCTGGGTTGGGAGCTGCTGGGTTTCCCCAATGGAGCTTACCAATGCATTTATTTCTTATAAATATCACAAGGTCTTATCCTTTTATACTTGTATTACTTCCTAAATTATTATTATTAAATTATTAAAATTATTTAACATTACAACATTTTGTAGGGTATAATACTAATATGATAAAATTTAAGAAGAATTTGGATGGTGGCATGAACTCACTTCACCAGCTGATGAAAACTTCACTACCTATCACCCTTATTTCATCCAGTATGCCTCCTTGGTTAAAAACTGTAATAATCCTCACATATGCATAGGGTGTATGGAATTTGTCACTTAAAAGAAATATGAGATAATATTGAAATAACATTACCATTTCCATTGGGGGCTAGGCTTGATTCCATCAGGCTAGGTTTAGATTAATTCAGTTCATTAATTTAATTTAATCCTTTCAGTGGGTACATGATTTAATTAATTCATTAATTTTTTTTTTTTTTTTTTTTTTTTTTTTTTTTTTTTTTTTTTGCTGAAAAAGAAATAATCACAGTCTCAAAATTAGTAGGCCAGGGCTATTTCCATAAAACCCAAAATTATTTCAATCCAGCAATGTATGCATTGAGGAACAGATAAATTAATTATTTATTATGTGCATGGTTGACATATGCAGAGTTTGGCAAATGTTAGGCAGATATTCAAAGGGAAGAATTTAAATAATAAAATGTAACCATGTTTGCAGTGGATGGATATGGCATGTTGAAGGCACCAGTGGTGTATTTCAATTTTCCATGCCTTTCTCTTTCTTTTAGTGCTGGTGAGGTCAGTATTTTTTGTCATGATTTGACTCATTTTGTCTAATATGGGGGCTCCATCACACCAACATTACCAAATCAGAGTTATTCGTTTTGTTATGATTGTTACCAGGTTGGGGATCACTGAAACCACGAAAACAATGATTGTGAAATAAGAATGAGGTGTTGGTAATGCCTGTTACCAGGTTGGAAATGCTCTTGCTTGGGAACATTACCAAGCGACTGTGAAATTGGCCCTCAGTCTTGTTATGTGCCATGATGTGAAGAATTGTGTGTGTTTATACAAGAACTGCCACGTGTAGAGTCCTTTGGCTTCCTGAAGCTTCCCTTGTTTTGCTCAAGCTTGATGAAATTAGATTTAGAAAGAGATAGAAGGAATCAGTTCTCAAATAGAGTAAGAAGTAGACGAATGGAATAGACTCAATAATCAGATTATTAATGCTGAGTCATGAGGGAGCTTTAAAAGAAGATTAGTCGAATTTATGGATGAGGATGACAGGTAGAAATAGATAGATATCTTTCATACAGGCAGTGCCACATGTAGACTTAGAGCTCCTTGCACTAATGCTTATTTTCTCATGTTGTTTTCAGGTGGAAGGCTTCAGCATGAGTGGCAGGGTGACCAAGAGTCCTGGTGGGGAGGTCATTGCTGGCGCCAAGATCCTGCTAGATAAAGTGAGGGCAGCAGTGACTGATGAGAATGGTCTTTACTACTTTGAGAACATCCAGTCTGGGAAGCACAAGATTAAAATAACTGCAGGTATGTGAGTTGTATTTTGTTAAGTCTTATACAGATTGTGTCTTTATTACTTCATAAGATCAAGATAAATGCAGGTATGTGAGTTTGTAATTAGTTTAGTTGCTGATTGTATCTTTATTACTTTGAGAACATTCAGTCTGAAAAACATAAGACTGAAATAACTGCAGGTATGTGACTTGAATTTGCTTGAGTGTTATATGGATTTTATGAACAGAGAATTAGATAACTTTATTCTCCATCAAGTCTGTATCATATGATCAAAAACCCTTATTTCTGGTTGATTGAGAGAGTGCTGTATTGCTGTATTATGTGATTTATAAGACACGTACATTAGATGTCACACAATTTAGAAAGATGTATTTCTGTAAAACATACCAACTTAGCTGCAGAAAAGTATTGTTGGCAACATTTAAGTTTGAGGAGGCTGCAGAAAAGCTGTCTGACACATCTTAAGTCAAGCTTTTTTGTGCTGTAAGAAGCTTGAGTTTGAGGAAGGTGTAATAAATTTATCCAACATATATATACAGTAAAGCTTTCATGTATTGTAAACAAGCTTGAATTTGAAGAAGCTGTAATTAATTTGATACATACATACAGTAAGGCTTTTTATGCATTGTAGACAAGCTTGAGTTTGAGGAAATGACAGTGAACATCAGCCCCAAGCAGCCAGTGGTGGGTGACCTCTCCCCTCTGAAGTATGAGGTGTGTTTCTCCGTTACTGTAGAGAAGACAGCGTCCCACAGCGGCCCCTGGTGAGTGTGTGTGTGTGTGTGTGTGTGTGTGTGTGTGTGTGTGTGTGTGTGTGTTCAGAATGACTTCAACTAAAGGCTTTTGAATGTAATGGCTCAATGCCTGAGGAACCTTTTCTCACCATGATCATTCATATCCAAGTATTCCATGTCTCCTAAGCTAATAAGAGCATTGTGAATGATGGTGTAGAATGTATTACAGATTCTGGTGTAATTTTTGTTCTCTACTAGGACTATCAAGATAACAGGGGAAGGAAAAGCTGCTCAAACTCTGCAGACAGATGTGGATGGTCGAGGCTGTATCTACCTCACCCCTGGCTCCTACTCTGCTTCAGTGAAGCTTTCCCAGGCAGCAGATGAGGCAGGCATGAGGTGAGGTGTTCTTGTGCTTTCATTTAACCACTGTGGAATTTTACCATCCCTTTTTATTTCCTTCCATATGCCAGACTTCATCATCGCTAATTACATTACCTGTGTTGCAGGTTTGGTCCTCTTGAGCACCTGTTTAGTGTTACCTCAGACCCTATTGAAGAGCTTGCTTTCTCACAGTTCTTGGGTGAAATATCAGGGAGGATCTCATGTCTGGAGGAGTGCCCTACCCTGACAGTGAGTCTGCAGCCTGCCCAGGGGAGGTCTGGAGCTCCCCGCAGTGTGACAGCCAAGGATGGGACCTTCTCCATCACCGAGGTGGTCCCTGGCTCATACCTGCTCAGTGTGCAGAAAGATGACTGGTGCTGGAAACTCAAAACAGTTCCAGTAACCGTAAACACACAGAATGTTGAAGTGTCTTTGGAACAAGTGGGTTACCAGCTGACCCTCGCCTCTTCCCACGAAACCACCCTCAGCTACACTACCACCACCGGTGCCTCGGGGACCATAGTGGCTCAGAAGGGCAGCACACTGGTCTGCATGTCTGGGCCGGGCATGTACACCCTCACACCAGTCGGCTGCCATAAGTTTGGATCCACACAAATTAACTGGAACACTTCATCCCCAAACTTGGTCACCCTCTCCGCCACCAAGCACCAGCTGACCGGTGCCGTGCGGGCAACAGAGGTGGCACCATTCACTGTTGAGGTTCAGTCAGGCAGCAAGACAGTGCTGGGCCCTCTCAACCCATCCCCAGAAAACCCACACTTGTATGTCTTTGAGCTGTGGGTGCGTGAAGGGGAGACCATCACCCTGACCCCCGGCTCCCCAACCAACCTTTACCAATATGAACCAAGCTCCCACACCCTGACTATGCCTGCCGACTGCGTGCTCAACACTGTCACCTTCCAGGCCGAACGTGCTCTCTTCATCCATGGCAAGATCACCCCATCAGTTTCTGGGGTCACCATCACTGTCGAGGGCAACGGCAAAGTGTACACCTACACATCAGACGCTGATGGAAAGTATGTGGCAGGACCGCTGGATAATTCAGTGCAGTACTCTGTCAGTGCCGAGAAGAGAGGCTATGTCATGAATGCTCTGAGTGAGAAGGGGCACTTTGAGGCATACAAGCTAGCAGAGATAGTTGTGGAAGTGAAGGATGAGGATGGGGCACCACTTCCTGGAGTCCTCTTGTCCATGTCTGGAGGGAAGAGTTACCGACAGAATAGCCTGACAGAGAATGATGGCACAATTGGCTTCCTGTCCCTGACCCCTGGTGACTACTTCCTGCGGCCCATGATGAAGGAGTACATGTTTGACCCAGCCTCCAAGATGGTCAGTGTGGCAGAGGGAGCCACCATCATGATCACCATCAGGTATGGACTGGACTCACATTCCCTCTGAGTTAGGCTGTAGAGAGTGACAGGCCTTACAACTCTTGTAGAAATTAACATTTTGTTACGCTTATTTGCTTGCTCCTCATAATAGAAATATTTATCTGTCTGTTCATATACCAGGCTGACACACACACACACACACACACACACACACACACACACACACACACACACACACACACACACACACACACACACACACACACACACACACAGACACACACACACACACACACACACACACACACACACACACACACACACACACACACACACAGACACATACACACACACAGACACATACACACACACGCACAGACACATACACACACACGCACAGACACATACACACACATGCACAGACACATGCACACACACGCACAGACACATACACACGCACAGACACATACACACGCACAGACACATACACGCACAGACACACACACACACACACACACACGCACAGACACATACACACGCACAGACACACACACACACACACACACACGCACAGACACATACACACGCACAGACACACACACACACACACACACACACACACACACACACACACACACACACACACACACACACACACACACAGCCCCTGTTGGAAAGGGACAGTTTAATAGGAATAGACTTTCATATATCAGCCTTTTGTGGAAACTAACATAATCCTATGCATAAAAAACAAACAATTTTTTTCTCTGCTCTCTCTCTCTCTCTCTCTCTCTCTCTCTCTCTCTCTCTCTCTCTCTCTCTCTCTCTCTCTCTCTCTCTCTCTCTCTCTCTCTCTCTCTCTCTCTCTCTCTCTCTCTCTCTCTCTCTCTCTCTCTCTCTCTCTCTCTTTTTCAATTACTCCCCTCCACCACATTTTCTGCCTTCTACAGAGGGTCCCGAGTGGCCTATAGTGTTTATGGGCACACGGTCTCGCTGAGTGGTGAGGCAGAGACTGATGTGGTGGTGGAGGCAGTGGGGCAGGGGCCCGAGTGTGACCAGTACCAGGAGGAGGCCATGTCTGATGCACAGGGAAGCTTCAGGATCCGGGGACTTTATCCTAAGGTATAGCTTCAGATCCTATGACCTTGGGTATCTGTGTTTATATGTCTGCCTGTCTGTCTGTATGTTTGCCTATCAATCTGTCTCTTTTTGTTTTCTAAATTAGGGCTACATATCCTACATTCCCTGGTAATGGGGACATCATGACTAACACCCCATTACATCTGTTGATATATTCAGGCATTGTTTCTTCCTAATCTCACATGCTTAACCAGAGTAATGTTACATCAGTAGGACCCTGACTAACATTCCATAACACCCCATTACTTCCAGTGCCAGTATGAGCTGAGGTTGAAGAAAGGCAGTGGCATAAACCTTCACGTGCAGAGGACCCTTCCCTCCGTACGCTCAGTCCATGCTGACAACAAGGACGTGCGTGATCTGAAACTCATTGTGCTGCGGCCGTTCAACCAGATGGATGTGGCAGCCAAGGTGGACACAGACCCCCAGCATCTCTCCTCCCTGGTGGCTCAGCTGTACCGGGAAGACCTGCCAGACTCTCCTATTCAGACCATCAAGCTTGGACTGCATCCTTACTTCATGCTTCCCCCAATGACTGCTGATAAACGCACATACTTCTTGCGTCTTGAGTCCAATTTGCCGTCCTCCCAGTATCAGTACTCAGTCTCAGAAGTGTCATTTGTGGCAGACTCTGCATTCAAACATCTCAATTTAAGTTTCAAGCCAACGCTGAGAAGTGTGGATGCTGAAATGAGTCAAGGAACAGTAGTGGGTTTTGCTACCGCTATTATACTGGTGATGCTTGCTTTCAATTACGACAAGATGGGGTCCTTGATGGAGAAAGTGTCGCATGTTATGACCACCGTGACGGCACCTCGAATCGCTCAGAAGTCCTTATCAGCGACGTCTGAAGTGCCCTCCACTGAGTCAGGAAGGAAGAGAGTCAAGCCAAGAAAAGTTTGATGCTTCAAGAGTGTAAAGATTTTTGTTGTTATGAGTGTAAATTTTTATTCTGTTTATTCCATCTTTTATTTAATGATGTGTAAATATTTAACAAGTGTTGACTGCTTATTGCAAATAGTAGGTAGCTTTGAGTGTTTGTTTCTCCTGTCTTTCTTGAGTGCGCCATTGTGTGACATTTGTGTAACAAAGGAAAGTTGTGAATGTTCGTGCAAATATTTCATTGTAAGTATTGTTATGATTTGTGTAAGGTGTATTGCAAAGTCTTTCCTCATTAGTCTCATGCTCATGATTGTATGGTTGTACAAACATTACAAGAACAATTGTAACTCTTCAAAGGCACAAACTTCATTTAGTAAGTCAAATCATCCGAGTTGTCCTTTTGAATAAACTTTGTTGAAATAAGTTAGTCCTCTGAAGGGTCTTTTCTCTCATTTCAACCTATAAAGTGTGACATTAGCTCTTCTCTGTCTCACCTTTTAATGTTAATAATATTCATATATCTATTGACCTTGTGCAGTGATTTGAAATGCCGTGCTTTGCTACACCTTGGGCACTTCATGGAATCAGCAATATATCTGAAGATGACGGATTATAGCTATAAGGACCAGGCCATGAATTAAACCCCTGAACAGAACATGCTTTCTCAGAGCAGGATGATGTCATAGTGTGAAAGGAAGGCAAAGAAGAGTCAGGTGTATAATACAGAGAACAATTAATCTATCCTGAGGGGACAACAGTTCAAATTTCTGCGTCATGTGAAGGGATTGGGAAGTTCTGTTCTCATTGAAGTGATTGAGGGAAGGAGAGAGAGGAAAACCAAGAGAATGTACGAGTATAGATAGCCAGATGCGAAACATGACAGGAGAAACAACACTGGTGTTCTCCCTCATCCCCCTCACCACCCCTATGCCCTCATTTCCCTATCATTGTCATTGATATATGTCCATAATTAGTGCAGCATTTTATTTATATAAGAAGAGATGGGAGACAAAGGAGGAGGAGGTATTGTCTGGGAAGGAAGAGGAGAAAGGGGTTTGGTGAAGGTAATAGAAATCTGGTTAAAAAATAATTTGGGTGAAGGAAGAAGGGGAGGGGAGAGGGAGAGAGGATGTGGAGGAGGAGAGGATGGTGGAAGGGAGGGAGAAGGAAGAGAGGTAAGTGCTGGAGGGAAGGGAGATCGGAGGAGGAAATAACAGAAATGGGATGGGGAGAGAGAAAGAGAGAGGAGGAAGGAGGAAGAGAGGAATGCGAGAGGGAAAAGGTGTTTATATATATATATATATATATATATATATATATATATATATATATATATATATATATATATATATATATATATATATATATATATATATATAAAATTCTAGTGGCAGATTAAGATTTTTGTATCATTAGCAGGAGAAAGACTCTTGAGACCCGGCTTATCATCTTTGTGATCTTTGAAAATAGTCGTGGTGAGAGAGCAAAGCGTTTGTGACGGACGTAATCCGGCGAAGGTGGTATGTGTAATAATTGTCTAGGGCATAGGAGACTATACAAAAGTAGGAACTCTCTCTCTCTCTCTCTCTCTCTCTCTCTCTCTCTCTCTCTCTCTCTCTCTCTCTCTCTCTCTCTCTCTATATATATATATATATATATATATATATATATATATATATATATATATATATATATATATGTGTGTGTGTGTGTGTGTGTGTGTGTGTGTGTGTGTGTGTGAGAGTATTCTAACGTGCTGTATGTCACTTCTCTGTACCCCACCACTGAACACCATCAAAATTGATTAGCAAGAACTGCAAAGACTAAATAGATCTCTTGTATAATAATTGACAGTACTGGAAGCTAAAAGAGTGGCAGTGAGCAGTGAGCATTCGCAAAATGGATAAAGAAGCACTGCAAAGACTAAATAAAACACTTGTATAATCCTTGGCAGTACAGGAAGGGGGCGTGGCAGTGAGCACCCGCATTATAAGACCGCCTTAATGCACGTGGTCTTTGTTTACGACTGAGGCTGGCGTGCGGTTGCTGTGGTAACGCAACACACACACACACACACACACACACACACACACACTGACTGTCACCTCTCAGTAGTAGAAGCATCCATATTAAGAAGAGGGTTAAAACAGATTGTAATGTTTGTAAACGTTAATATGGAGAAGAAAGGGAGACACTGAGGCTGGTTCTGATTGGTTCTGTCCTGACTGGGTGAATCGGGTCCTGACTTGAGCGTGGTATCACAACTTTGGTGCAGTAGGGAGATTATTATAGTTTTCAAAAGTGTTTTCAGGATCCTACTAATAGTTTAACAAGTATTCACCATCGTATCATTACTTTTGGTGCTCTAGTCGAAGTTAGAGAGGTTTTCAAAGGTGCTTTCATGATACTATTAGCGAAAACACCTGAAAACCAGTAACTAATCATCGTGGACTGAAAACTCCAGACGAATAAATAAAGAAAGAAAGAAAGAGTTTCTGAAGACGTGTATCTGTCTGTGGGTCGAAAGCAAGGATTTTGTAAAAATATAAGTTCCTTGACTTGAAGTGTCATCCCATTACACTGCAAAACCTCTACCACAGCAAGTCAAGTTCTGTGCAAGTTTTAAACATGTTCGGCTCGTCCAACAGTCTTAACAAAGTACAGTAAGTCACATTCTGGTGTTGTTGGATTAATATTAAGGTGTAAGGAATAGCTGACATATTATGAATATGTTAATGCAGGTACTATTGATATATTTGACAGGGTTTAACATGTGTATACTTATTAGATTATTGTACCTAATTATCCTTGTGTTTTTGTACATGTTCTCACTGACTGACTGAATGACTGTATTTAGTAACAGTACTTTACACTGTGGACTGATTGAATGATTAATTGAGTAATTTAATGTACACTTAATGGCTTCTTGTAGCTTTTCTTGTGTTATTCTGGACTCACTGATTGACTGACTGATATATTATATTTAATAACAACCTTATACATTGTGGACTGATTGCATACATTTCATACTCCTAATGTATTCTGCAGATTCAATTTTCTCCCCATGATTTGCAGTTCAGGGCAGATGAAGTTTATCCAAGAGAGAGTGGCAGGGGTGGAGAAGCATTTTGGCCAGATCTGCCGAGCCCTGGCTGCCTATGCCAAGAGGGAGGCAAAGTGAGTGGTATGGGAATATCTCTGATGCTTGGGATGTTAAGTAGAGTAAAAATAATACAGGGAGTCTTCTCTTTATGACAGTCTTGGCTGTTGCTGTTCGGTGGTTATGATGGTGGTAGTACTTGTCTCTGTACATTCCCCTTTCCTGATTTTCTTTTTTTACTGATTTATTCAATTATTTATCTATTTACTGTATTTCTTTCATGTATTTTCTTTTACAGATGCAATAGTTATGTGTTTATGCCCTAGGTTATGACATTATTAGTGCTATAGCACTAGTGTAGGTGAGTGATATACTGCAGGTGCTCACATAGGCTAGTTCCAACCTTGGCATAGGAATAGAACTCAATTGTGTTTCAAGGGCTCCCTTTTCAGGAAACTGTTGTGTTCAGGTTAAGGAAATATTCTCCAGCTTCAGAAACATTTCCTTGTAAACTCAAACAATAAAGAAGTAAAAGTTAAGTGTAATGTACCAAACCATCATTAATAAAGACATAAGGGAATACATATTACAGTAATAGGGCTAAAAGTTGTACTGTTACTTCAGGTTGCGTGACAAAGGTGACGAGGTGTCCAAGGCCCTGCAAGAGTATGGAGAGGTGGAGAGTCTTAACAAGAGTCTCAGGGCAGCCCTTTGTGAGACTGCTGACTCTCTCACTGCCATCCAGGACTACAGGTGACTCCAAAATATCATACACAAATAAACTTCGGACTTGAGTCAGGCCATAATGATCATCACCAATAAACCTTGACTGTCCTGCCTCTACATGTGGTCTTTCAGTCAAGCATGTTGAAAATATAGCAAATGAGTGTCTTATAACAAGCTTTTCATCTAAATATGAAACTTGTAGAATGAGAAATGCTATGAAGTATGTAGCCTCTCATCTAAACATGAAGCTTGCAGAATGAGAAGTCCCATGAGGTGTGTTGTATTAGAATGTTCTGTGTGGCACTGCAGGGACGTCAAGGTGGAACGGCTCGATGCGAGGGTTGTGGAGGAGATTGCTGCTTATGGAGGGATTTGCCGGACTGCCAAGGATGAGCTGAAGCGCAGCTTTGACAGTCGGCAACGTGAGATTGCCCACCGCCACAGTCTGGAGAAGACTAAGAGTCGCCACCCACAGAACAGGCAACAAATTGTATGTGTTTCGTTTTTTATTTTCGTATGTCAGATGGACCTAAGAAGGCCTAAGGCAACAAAAAGAATGAAACAAAAGACTCACTGAGGTGCCACTCCCAAAAGAAAAGCCAAAAAGATCATCCAAAATTGGAGGATAAATGTCTTGAAACCTACCCTGTAAAAGAGTACAAGTCATAGGAAGGATGAAATGCAGCAGCAGGCAGGGAGTTCCTAAGCATCTTCTCAATGAGGGTGTTTTCTGTAAGGGACATCAGTCTAAATACACTGTGGTACATGCACGTCAATCTGTTATTCAGCAAATATAAGCACACAGATCTTTTTTGATAGTGTTAGTGTTGTGGATTGACAGGCATGAAATACTAAAAGCTACATTGACCGCTTGGCAGATCATTGCAGAAACCAAGCTGCAGAAGTCCACAACAGAGGCCCAGCGTGCCTGCAAGAACCTTGAGGATCAGATGGACCAGTTTGAACAAAAGAAAGTCTCAGATTTAAAGAAGATTTTAAAAGAATTTATTCAGGTATTGAAAGAAAATTATGAAGAATTTAATTTATTGAACTATGACAGTTTATATAAGATGAATGATTAAGAAAGTCCTGTTATTTTGTGAATATTACACAGAGAACCTACATTACAACAAATTTGCCTCAGTAGCAACATCCAACACTATACCAAATGCATAAAACAACTTTATTTTGATAACACATGCCAAAAATTAATAAAAATCTATTTTTGTGTGTTTGTACATATGCATGTACTGTATAGTTAGTCCCTTACAAGCACTGAATGTGTGAGTGTTTGGCATCTCCTCAGATCGAGTTAGCCTTCCATGCCAAGGCACTGGAACTGTACACCCGTGCCTACAATCAAGTGTCCAGCATTGAGGAGGAGGAGGACCTGGAGGTGAGCCCAGGATACACATGTGCTGTTCATTATAAGCTAGTTAGTTAGTTTATTGAAACATTAAAGCAATACTCTTTACATGGAAATAGTTAAAAATCAAATAATCTAATAAATCCCTAGAACATTAATAAGAATATAATAGTGAGGAAACAAGTGTGCTATTCATTATAACTGAGGAAACAGTGTGCTATTCATTACAACAGTGAGGAAACAGTATTTTATTCATTATAACAGTGAGAATATAAGTGTGCTATTCATTATAACAGTGAGGAAACTGTGTGCTATTCATTATAATAGTGAGGAAACTGTTATTCATTATAACAGTGAAAAAACATACCAAACTATTAGCTATATATATTTAGGTTTTAATCCACAAATATCCTGTATGAAATTACTACCTTTGAAAATATATGTACAAATTACAGATTACTCTAAGCAAAATAACCTGTTTTGTAAAACCATCTTGTTTGAAGTACACTGATTACTGGTAAAACTTTTAATTTGTGCTTGGATGTCACAGAGTTGAGTAGTCCACCATGTAGTGCATCTGTCATGATGTCTCTAGCCTCTGACTCTTGTACTTGCAGGCATTTCGAAACGCAAGGGATGTCTTTGATGCGGTAATGCCTAACTCTGTGTTTCTTGTTGGCTTTGTCTCTCAGTAATGCCAACATTAATGTTCTGCTTCCACTTGTACCAATTTCAGGCTGGTCACTTTAGATTTATTTTCTTTTTTAGTCTGATTTTTGCTTATTTGTTTATTTATGTGTGTGCTCTGTTTGCTTGCTTGTGTTATTCAAATATGCTTCATTAACTTGCAAGATATCCACACTCCCTTTAATTCTGCAGCTTTCAACAGTCATCCTTCTTCTTCAGTAATTTTATCCACACTTCTATCCACACTTCTTACATCATTCTATTCACACTTCTTTCATCATTCTGTCCATACTTTTTCTATCCATTCTTCTCTTTTCATCATTCTATACACACTTCTTCTTCCATCATTCTATCCACACTTCTTCTTCCATCATTCTATCCACACTTCCATCAATCTACCCACACTGCCTTTTTAATTCATGCAGTCTTCAGCAGCCTTCCTATTTCTTCCATCATTCTATCTATTATAATATAATTCAATACATGGTCAAGATTCTGCCTTAACTTTTACTAGTTTCAAGCTGATGACTTTAGATTTGTTTTCCTTTTTTCTTTTTAGTCTTAATTTTTTTATATTTTATGTTCTCCATGCTTGTAAACTCTCCACACTCTGTCTCATCTCCCATTACTCTTTCTGTTATAATACTGTAACTCAATACGTCATACCCCCTTTTGCCTCTTGCCACCAGCGGAAATATTTTGCTCAGTGTGTTCTTGCTGTGTTATTTGATGAAAGCAGTGTATCGTGTCCGTACATATTGAAAGTGTAGCAATGCTTGTGTGAGGTTATTTTAGTCTTGTTCTCTTTCCTATTGTACTTTCTTGACATTAGCAATTATCAAGCAGACATTTTCTTTTTTCCTATTTTTATGCCTTAAGTCAGCCTTCATATTTTTTTTTCTACTGTACTTTCCTGGGAGTAGCATTCAAGTAGTCAAGACTTCTTCATATGTAAAAAATGACAAATAATAATAATGATAGTAATTTAATAATAATAATAAGTTAGCAGAATTCAGTAGATCACCAGATGCGGTAGCCATAATGACTTAACGATGGACACAACTGTGTATATTTCCTTCTCTGTTCTCTAAGGTTTGTCATTCTTTCAGGAATTCCGCAATGCTCTGAAGGGCAATGTTGCAGGTCGGGCCGAGGCTGTGGGAGTGGGTGAAGGCTCCTCTCTCTCCCCCGTCATCCTTAACTCTCGCCACAGCAGACACACTCGCAAAAAGGTAAATTGCCATCATAAAAACACACTCACAAAAAGGTAAACTTTCACAATCCATCACCACTGGATTCTACATGTCCTAAAAATGTCTTAACTCTAATTGAAGTAGACAAGATTGTGTTTCATGAGTAGCCTTCTGATCTTGAACTTTCTTTTAATTTCTTTACAGCGTGACCTGAAGAAGTCCATGGAGAAGCTGCAGGTTGAGGACTATGAGGAAATCCATCAGAGTTCATCAAGTGAAGAGGACTGACCTGCTCATGTGTGTCTGAGTATGTGGTGGTCAACTTGCCTTACATTCATCCATCTATCTGTCTATCCCACACAGGGGAGCCCAAACAAAGCACCACACACTCATACACACATTATTATGATTAACACTCTTAGCTCTGCCAGATGTTGGTGGAAAGGGATAGTGTTGTGAACCACTATACTACATCCCAGGAGCTTAGGAATAGCACATCTGGTCACATACCTCCACAGCAAGGCCTGATAGCATAATAAGACTGTTAGCTGTCATGCACCTACTCCAATCCTGAGACCGCAAAAGATGCAGGGTACTTAATACTTTAAATACTGGTACTAATCATATAAGTCATCGTTAGCATTAATATATTTTTTTTGTTGAATGTCATTTCCTCTACAGGGTCAGATAGTGTGTATCAGATATTGTGTGGTATCCCAAATGTTTCCTCACCATAGGTAGTGTTGTCATGATGATATAAAGATCTTGGCCTGTGTTCTCTGCCCCAGGCCACCAACTGAAGTTGACTTACTGTTCTGTAGAAACCATGAATCACAGCAAAGTGCACTTCACTTGTAATAAATAAGGTTAAACTATACTCACATTATTAGTCAGTATCATAATCATTGTCATCACTGTATCATTATTATAATCAGTTAATTGTAGGAAAAGTCACTTATGAATAAGTTACTTGTGAGAATTGCTTTTATAAATAACTTGCTTGACCTGCTTTCAAGACAGCCATATCATGAATTCTAATTTGTTTGAGGAAAAAAAATACATAAATGAAAATAACTGAATATAAAATTATTTTTATTGGAAATCAAGTCAAAGCTGACACCAATTTCTTAGAGATGAATATGATATCTGAAGCAGACATGTATGACTAATGTTATAGTACAGGATGCAGGATGTGTCTGTTGCTCTTCAGCTGGTGAGACCTGTGGAGGCAAAATAGATTATTAAACAACATAAATAATCAGTATTACAAAACTGTTGAGATAAGAAAGCTGCTAAGACTATTTCAGATGCACAATGTTTTCCTGCAGCAGTAAGTTTTGCTCTAACATCCCCACCACCTGGTTTCCTTCCCAGCTGCTGATGGGCCTCATCCATCCTTGTATGGAGTATTGCTGTTATATTATGAGGGGAGATTCAACTAATACTGTACTTTTTTGCAGAGTAGAATGAAAAGGTTTCCACAGCACCAACTCCTCTCCCTTAAGTGACTGTATTCAATTTCTAATACAAAAAAGAAGCAACTTAGCATACACTCACCCAAGTAATCATCCATGAGTGTTCCAATGGCAAACTGAAAAACAAATAATGATGATTATCATCCAAACTCAGTGAAGGAAGGCCTAGATTCTGTCATATCAACTTATCAAATAAAGCTGAGTCCTTTGTAGGAAAGTGACTCTTTACCAGAACTCATAAATAGTTTGGGAAAAGAGGAATGCTTTCAGGAAGACCAACAAACAGTAACATTAAACTATTGTGGCTACATTGACACAAACATGTGGTCTTTCATTGGACTTACTATATCAGTTGCATCCACTCTGGTGCCAACAATTTTCACTCTTATTTCATCATCCTGTTGAATAACAACTTCCTGGAAGAAAAATAATTATTCTTATTTAGGTACATACCTATCTTAATATAAGATAGTGTGTTGTTCTTAATTTTTCACACATGTACAAATCAAATAAAAAGGGAAGAATTGCAGGAATGTTGCTCACCTCATCTCTGCTCTTGTAGCACGGAGGGTTGGAGTTGGGATCAAATTCTAGATCCTGTGGGATGGACTGAAAGGAAAACAGTTCTTCTAAGATGGATGTAGAAAACAAATAGGTGTGTTGACTGAACATTATATCTTTAGTGTTCAGTACATTTTGATAGACAGTTGACAGAAATACATTCAAATATTCAGATATAAATAGACATAATGTGACATGAAACTATCTTTGGGAAAAAAATAAATGGATATTTAGAAATGAATGGAGTTAATCATACAAACTTTCCAAATCAACTCACATGTCTGGAGATGAAGCACTGCATGGGTCCGATTTCACAAAAGAGTCCAATCTTATTGATCTGAGTGACGACAGCGTCCAGCACCTCTCCTTTGAAGGGTCTGAACACGATAGCTTTGTACTGCAAGGAATTACAACAGACTGTTAATAATTCCCTCTACTATACTTAGTGATGATCATGAATTATTTGAGAACCTATCTATCTATATACCAGGGTGGCAATCCAACATAGGGTGATCCACAAGGCACCAAACATTCACACTCTTAGCCCTGTCTTAGCCCCATTGGTTCCTGGTGGATTTCAGAATAAGGGATAAAAACACTTGTACTGCTGTAGTAGCTATGGCACTCACCTTGATGGGGTACAACACAAATCCTCGGCCAACCTGAATCATGCCTGAGCCGATGTGATCAATAGTGGTGACAGCGATGACGAACCCATACCTGTGGAAACGTTTGGATGGTTGAAGCCATAAACAAATAACTAAACATACTAGTACAATATGAAGGGATTTTCAGAGTGCTTTTCCTTGATGTCTTTCCAGCAATGAGGAAAAATTTATTCACTCTTTTTCTACATCCTAATTTTGGAAAGCAGCCAAATTTAGGTAACTTAAAATGTGTACCATCAACATCATAAATTTTTTCTATACCTAGTTTATTACCATGCCAAGGAAACCACCTTGAAGTCACAATGAAAAGATTAAAAATATAAGTACATTAGCCAGAATAAGATGAATATTCAAAATATTCAAAATATTCAAAGTAACAAATGATGGATCTCTGCACCTAAGTACTGACAATAAACAGTAAAAAAAAGTATTCAAACCATTAATAAAAGAAAAATTAAGCAAATATTATGCAAATTTTGGAAAAAAAGAAAAGAGGACAATATGGAAGAGAAATATCAGGGAGGTTCCATTGCATGAAGGCATCATCTTGACAACAACCTGAGCTTCAACAGAAGCAACAGCCCACAGGTGCTCACTTTCCAGTACAGGTTCCCTCCACTTCGGTGAACAGCATCTGTCTCACAGTGTCCATCAGCTGTGGCCCAAAGTAGCGAGGGTGCAGCAAAATCTCATGCTCCAGGGAGATCTGATGATGGGATGTGTTAGTTTTCAGCTGAAATATGTATCAGGCAGGCAGTATTGAAATAACATTAGCATATCAATCTGAGGACTAGGTTAGGTTTAGACTGATTCAGTTCACTAGTTTCATTGCTAATCCCCTCACTGTATAGATCCTAATTAGAAAAAAAAAAAAACACTGAGGTGCCAGTCTCCAGAGTAAATAGTCACTATCCTGAAATTAGTAGGGGGGTAGTTATTTCCATACAACCCTATCAGGCTTTCTCTGCAATACAAAGTACATTGTCTGACCTCCTTTATGTAGGTTGTACTCCAGAACTGCTGAGCTAGCCCTCTAATCACGATTAGTGAGTGTGACTTGGGCAGGTTCATGGGTTGAAGCCCCTACCTGTTTAATGCTAGGTACTTTGCTTCCTCATTCTCCTACTTGTCCCTAAGGATGTTGTGCATTGAAGAAATACAGAGAAATGGGTGTATTGCACAAGTTGCTAGATTGGATATCCAGATTCAACCTAACCGAATGGTTCATATATTTATAGGAAAGGACTGGAGATGGCACCAGATAAAATAGAAGGTGCTGGTTTGGGTAATTGTCTAGAGTCCTTACCGGGCCTTATTACTGGTCTATTCACTTCAATTCTTTTACACATACCTTCACATGCACCTAAAACATCATTTTAAAGTGGGGGACAAATGCCCCCTTCCCTCTAGTCCAGCAAAATTGGGGACATGTGGGAAGGCGGGGTTTTTGGGTGGGGGAGACATAAATCAGCGAGCGATTTTCGGCCTTTCCACTGCCCCTGTAGGTTAGGTTAGGTTAGGTTAGGTTAGGTTACGGTATTGGATACGTTTTAACTATATAGAAAGATCCATACTTGGTGTTGAATGGTGTTTTTAAAAAAGTAAACATAGAATCAATCATCTATTGGTTTTGGATGAGGTGTTTGTGAGCGAGTGATGCTGCACTGGACCTGAAGCTCCTAACCTAACCTAACCTAACCTAACCTAACCTAACCTACAGGGGCAGTGGAAAGGCCGAAAATCGCTCGCTGATTTATGTCTCCCCCACCCAAAAACCCCGCCTTCCCACATGTCCCCAATTTTGCTGGACTAGAGGGAAGGGGGCATTTGTCCCCCACTTTAAAATGATGTTTTAGGTGCATGTGAAGGTATGTGTAAAAGAATTGAAGTGAATAGACCAGTAATAAGGCCCGGTAAGGACTCTAGACAATTACCCTGGTTTGTATTGGATGAGAGGCCTTCTCCGAACCTCTCACAGCATCAAGCAATGAGTGGCCTGGCAGACCACAGCATTGATACTGGCAGCCCAAGCAGGAGCCTCCACGATAACTATATACGGAGCAAGCGCGGAACACTTACGTGATAGAACATGATTAAATACTAGATCTCCCAACTACTGAGGAATGGGAAGGTACAGGGAACACCGCTGCGTTGGTCTAGCCGCGTCAGCCTCCCAGTATGTATCACGGATTCGGAAACTTCACATGCGGCGATGTTTACAGTGTTTTATGATACGTTTCGGCCTCCCCAGAGAGACCAGGCGGTGAGGTGTACGGCGCGTTGTTTCTTCCCATTATGTGCTGATTTACCACAACTTCCACGACCTGGCATATCAGACCAGAGTACAGAGAACCCATGGACAAGTGCAGAGAGGTTAGATAGGGAAATATAAAGCAATGGCGGCCTTGAGAACAGGAGTGGCCGGTGTGGTGGGACTGGCGGCCAGGATGGGACGTCTCAGTGTGTCTGTGCCCTCCCAGGTAACCCGCCCCTCACTGCATACCTCATTTGTCACAGCCTTCAGTCACTTCAGGTAAGGATGGAGTAATTATATATGTATTAAGACAGGATAATATTTAAATAGCATTAGCGTACTTGGGTTAGGTTAGGTTTGGATTATATCAGTTCATTGATTTCATTGTTAATCTATTAATTGCGTACAGCATGATATAAAACAAAAAAGCATAATATTTTTATCCAGAAATAGTAACTGTCTCGAAATGAGCAAGTTAGGGTAATTTCAATAAAACCAAAACCCATGTCACAAGTCATTCCAGTACAGTGGGGAATATCCAGACCTTTCTCAGTCTTATAATGACGGAGTCTGTTGGGGTCTGTGAGGGTCTTATTAACTAAACAAAGCAAGTCTAAGGAAAAATTATACTGGTTGTTGAGTGTCATGCATTTTGTGTGTGAATTGGTATTGATTCTCTCCTGCACCACCAGGCTGACCCCATGGTATGCCTCACTCCACACCAGCAGCAGCCACAGGGGCCTCATGGAGTTCTTTGATAACGAGAAGAACTGGGGAGAGACTGAGGTGAAGGTGGGCAGGTCGTGGAGGATTGAGGAGTTGAGGATCAAGAGCAATGAGGACCTGCACAAACTATGGTACTGATGGTAGTTAAGTCTCTCTCTCTCTCTCTCTCTCTCTCTCTCTCTCTCTCTCTCTCTCTCTCTCTCTCTCTCTCTCTCTCTCTCTCTCTCTCTCTCTCTCTCTTTCTCTCTCTCTCTCTCTCTCTCTCTCTCTCTCTCTCTCTCTCTCTCTCTCTCTCTCTCTCTCTCTCTCTCTCTCTCTCTCTCTCTCTCTCTCTCTCTCTCTCTCTCTCTCTCTCTCTCTCTCTCTCTCTCTCTCTCTCTCTCTCTCTCTCTCTCTCAGTGATGTAATTTTCCTTGATCTATAAATGATAATGTTGCAGCAAGATGATACCTTGCTTACATATTTAAGAAAAACAATAAATAAGTAAATGTAAAAGCAAAACAAAAACCAACTAAACCAAATCAGAATTGGAGTGCTTATGGTGGTGAGAAGTAAGGTTGATAATAACTTTCTGACATTTATTGCATTATAAGAAAATAACAAATTGCCAAACTCCTCAAAGAAGCTGTAACACTTCTCCTGCCTGAGGAGGTGTGACTAATCCTGTTGCTCCCTTTTTTTCGTGTTGACATTTTCATTCTGCTTTATCATTTATTGTGTGTGTGTGTGTGTGTGTGTGTGTGTGTGTGTGTGTGTGTGTGTGTGTGTGTGTGTGTGTGTGTGTGTGTGTGTTATTAAATTTCCTTTTCATACTCTTCATACCCTTATTTATCCATTAATGTATTAATTTTGTTTTGAAGAATTACACAGGTATCTTTTGTGTGTAGTGATGTCTGATAATTCCCAGAGGAGCAGTTTTTGAAGTGTATGTGCTTTCAAGGTTTGTGCTGCTGAAGGAGAAGAACATGCTGCTCACCATGGAGCATGCCTGTGAAGAGGAGTACCAGGTGTTCCCTAATCCTGAGAGAATTGACAAGGTAAAAGTAAAGGACAGCTTCAAGATGAGCTTTCTGACCATATTCTGAAGCACTTCTGTGCTGCAGCTTCACTACTTTCAAATGACACCTTTTAAAGCTGCATGTGATTTTGAGGGTGTCTTTATGATTCTAGTGACAGATTATCAAGATTTCTACATTATTAAAATGAGAAATAGTCTTGAAAACCTGGCGAATCATCTCTGTGGCCTTTGAAAATAGTTGTGGTGAGAGCAAAGTGTTTCTGAATACAGCCCTTTGTTTCATGACTTGCATGGCACTGTAAGCTTTTGTTACTTACTTGCTACTTGTGTTTATTCTTCATCTGGTCCTACTCTGCTGAAATGCTTTGCAGGATCCACATATCTTATTTTTTTTCATCATTAGCTTGTATAATTATCCATCAGGTGAAGGATCACACCACATATGCCTCAATAATAGTAAAGTCCCTCAAATCAAAACTCAGAATAAATATGTCTTCAGTTTTGTCTTAGAATTTTTTCATGTTAACAGTTTTTCATAAGTCAGGGGGAAGGCTGTTGGTTGTCAGCTCTAAGATGCTTTTGTGAGGTGTAAGTGTTGAGAAGGGAAATGTAATATGTCTGGCTAATGTTTGGAGAAGGGTAAGCTGAGAGTTTGAGAAGGAATGTCAGGCTGATAGATAAATATTTTTACATAAAGTTATTTTAGGTGGAAGAAAGCAATAAGTACCTAGGGGATGTGGTAAGGGAGAATAAGTTTGAGAAGGAATGTTGTTCTGGTAGATATTTTACATGAAGTTGACATTACAAACTCTAATTTCAGGTTGAGGAAAGCATGAAGAACCTGGAAGATGTGGTGAAGGAGAGGAATCGAGCGTATTGGCTGCTGGAGACTGGGGAAGATGGAGAGCACCATGGAGAAATAGGAACTGATTCCCTTGGTGGGTAGTCTTATGGAAATTTTGTAAAGATAAAGTTTTCAGATAAATGTCATATTAATCAATAGTTATGATCACCTATTCAGATTATGAGGGAAGATTTAGCATATAACTTTTCTAATGCTTCATTCCTTTCAGGCTCTCATGGCAGAAAAAAATTTATGGAGTTGAGGTGTCCCATTTTCAAAACAGTCTTCATCCACATTAATACTTGTCTCTTTTGTTGATTTCTCTTTACTTCAGGCCGAAGAAGGTTCATAAGGTACAGAGAGCACACAGTCCCTTACTGGTCAACTGGACGTCCCTGGAGGTCAAGGGAGACCCCATCCATTACAAAATTTTCGCGCCTCATGAGGGAAAAGAAATTTTTGGAAAAGAGAAGAGCCTTACGGTGAGTGGTGGACAGATTCATTGTTGAAGTCTTTTCATCATGGTCTGAAGCCAGCAAACTGCATGACCCTTTGTGAGTTAGTGCCGTTAAGCTGCTGCCACATACAACTGAAGTCAATGAAGCTGACATCTGTTGGGTATCCTCTTTTAGAGATTTTGGTGAAACTTTTGCTATTGCCTTGGACATATCAAAAGCTTTTGATAGAGTCTGGCACAAAGCTTTGATTTCCAAACTACCCTCCTACGGCTTCTCTCCTCTCTGTAACTTCATCTCAAGTTTCCTTTCTGACCGTTCTATTGCTGCTGTGGTAGACGGTCACTGTTCTTCTCCTAAATCTATTAACAGTGGTGTTCCTCAGGGTTCTGTCCTGTCACCCACTCTCTTCTTATTATTCATTAATGATCTAAACCAAACTTCTTGTCCTATCCAGCCCTATGCTGATGATACCACCCTGCACTTTTCCACGTCTTTTCATAGACGTCCAACCCTTCATGAGGTAAACATTTCACACAGGGAAGCCACAGAACATTTGACTTCTGATCTTTCTAAAATTTCTGATTGGGGCAGAGCAAACTTGGTATTGTTCAATGCCTCAAAAACTCAATTCCTCCATCTATCAACTCGACACAACCTTCCAGACAACTATCCCCTCTTCTTCGATGACACTCAACTGTCCCCGTCTTCTACACTGAACATCCTTGGTCTGTCCTTTACTTATAATCTGAACTGGAAACTTCACATCTCATCTCTAGCTAAAACAGCTTCTATGAAGTTAGGCGTTCTGAGACGTCTCTGCCAGTTTTTCTCACCCCCCAGCTGCTAACTCTGTACAAGGGCCTTATCCGTCCATGTATGGAGTATGCTTCACATGTCTGGGGGGTTCCACTCATACTGCTCTTCTAGACAGGGTGGAATCAAAAGCTTTTCATCTCATCAACTCTCCTCTAACTGACTGTCTTCAGCCTCTCTCTCACCACTGCAATGTTGCATCTCTAGCTGTCTTCTACCGCTATTTTCATGCTAACTGCTCTTCTGATCTTGCTAACTGCATGCCTCCCCTCCTCCCGCAGCCTCGCTGCACAAGACTTTCTTCTTTCTCTCACCCCTATTCTGTCCACCTCTCTAATGCAAGAATTAACCAGTATTCTCAATTATTCATCCCTTTCTCTGGTAAACTCTGGAACTCCCTGCCTGCTTCCTATGACTTGAATTCCTTCAAGAGGGAGGTTTCAAGACACTTATTCATCAATTTTTGACCACTGCTTTGACCCTTTTATGGGACTGGCATTTCAGTGGGCATTTTTTGTATTGGATTTTTGTTGCCCTTGGCCAGTGTCCTTCCTACATAAAATAAGTAAATAAATAATTTTCCCTATACTTAGAAAATGTTCTCAAGTGTTGGTGGTAAGCTAATTTTATCTCTTTTATATCAAGTTACTTGTTCATAGATTTAAAGGCCTTTTCATACAGTTCCTGTCATGCACTATTTGTTGTAGGATGGCAAAGGCTAGGAATAAGAAAGTGTATCTTGTGCTCTATACCAGTGTTGATATTTAGCTGACTCTCTCAAGGATTATCTATTTGTAGTGACATCAGAACTGTGACAAAATGCTATTTTGAAGTTTTAAGGCCACCATGATATCAGTGAAAAGTGCTGACATACTCATTTTAAGAAGAGGGTTGAGTGTTCTTACCTGATGTGCAGTATTGGTTTCTGGCTGTGGGGTGACAAAGTGTGTTGAGATCCTTAAATCGTACAAACTGCGTGCTGTTACTTACTTCAAACTCCAACTTGCTCAGTCCATTGTCAGGATCAGTAATCAGGATAGGACAAGAAATGATGTGTTCAAGCTTGATGCAGGTAGATTTAAAAAGTGATAGTAAGGAATTGGTTGTCAAAAAGAGTATTAGATAAATGGAATGGACTCAGTAATTAGGTTGTTAGTGCTGGATCATTGGGGAGCTTTTAAAGACGTTTAGATAAATTCATGAATGGAAATAATTGGTAGAAACAGGTATGTTTCCTGACAGCTTGCAGGTTCTCTTTTGTTCTTAAGTTCTTATTTCTTCATTACAGTCGTATCAGGGACCATGTGTGTATGTTGCTGCGTCGCTTCCCTCACATGGACCTGGATGTGCTGCAGAAGAAATACCCTGAAGTGAATGTGAAGGCTCTCAGGCACCAGAAGAGATCCCTTGGCCACCATGTACACAACATTGCCTAGACAGCTTGTATCCTGAGAAGTTAGTGTATAGAATTGTAGAAAAACTGATACTGAATGATAAGGAGTGTCTTTTGTAGTTTAGTTTTACAAAGAGAGAAAATTTTGGTTGAATTCATATTATTTAAAGAAATCATGTTCTTGTTTAGGAAATTGGAAGGTGAAAGATTTCCATAACTCATATAGTGTATATTATGTATAAACTTAATAATAAACCATGAACTTGAAAATGAAGACTTGTTCAATATTTCTTGCCACTGGTTTGCATTAAAAAAAGGTATGTATATATTCTTATTTGTAAACAAGAGGGTCAAGAGGCAAGAGAAGGGAACTTAAAGCAAAAATTATGGAAGTTATGATGCCCAAGAGAGTACAAGATGCCTTCATGGTCCAGGTGATGGTTGGACAGGATTGTAGCGTGTGTGTAAGAGAGAGATCGACTCTCTCTCTCTCTCTCTCTCTCTCTCTCTGTGTGTGTGTGTGCGTGTGTGAGAGAGAGAGAGAGAGAGAGAGAGAGAGAGAGAGAGAGAGTTCAGGCATTGATAAAAAAAGAAAAGTGCTTATAAATTTTGTGGGAAATATCATGGGATTTTCATTTACATTTGAAATTTTTTGTGAAAGACATTCTCAATCCGCAGGAAGTGGCTTGTACATAAGTAGCAACACTGGTAGCGATTGTCGAGACATTAAAAGGTTTATTACAGTCATATTGACAGCAGTCTGGACGGAACACAAGTAATATTTTCATGTCCCTAGCGAAGGTTAGATAAGATTTCATATCATTAGAGAGGAGAAAAGAATAATGAAGAACCCAACAACTAATCATCTCCGTGGCTTTTGAAAACAATCATATGTAAATCCAGAGGAAAGTGAAAACAGTCATATATAAGTCCAGAGGAAAGCGAGCAGAGGGGGGGGGAGGGATAGGGGATTACGGGACACAGGGAGGGAGACGGCGGGCCAGGCCGACGAGTGGTAGAGTAGAGGGCGCTTTAGCAGTTTTGAATACACGGTGCAGTGGTATTGTGTCTCCCGGGACGTTCTCCAGGTGGGTGTCTCATGCTGTGTGTGGCGTGCTGAGGCTGAGACATGAGTGTGTGCCTCCTTGATGTGCTAAGGGAGAGTGTGTGACGAGTGAGTGAGGCTGGGAGAGGGAATAGGGGATCGAGGAAGACGAGTAGCGGGCGTCCCTTGTATATCACCGGTGTGGATATTTGTATGGGTCTTATGTAGGTTTTGTATCCATGTACTTAGAATACTAGACAGGGGCTGTATTTCGTAACCCATCTCACCAAGGGAAGTGTGAGACTGGGAAAGAGAGAAGAGGGTTGAGTAAGACATGTAGCGCCACCCTCACTGGCCAGTGTGTAGGAATTGTATCCATTTACTGGGGATTCTCGACAGGGGCTGGACACTCGTGGAAAATTAGGGTCCCGGGCTGGCTGGGCCCGCGGCGTGCCAGTATGAGTTGCCAGTTATGCATTTCTGTTGCAGTGTTATCTGCTAACTTTGTACTGGGGTCTTGTATGGGGTAGGAGGGGTTCCACTCATACCACTCTTTTAGATAGGGTGGAATCAAAAGGATTTTGTCTCATCAACTCTCCTCTATTTGACTGTCTTCATCTGCTCTCACTGCCAATGTTGTATCTTGCTTTCTTTTACTGCAATTTTCATGCTAACTGCTCTTCTGATCTTGCTAACTGCATGCCTCCTTCTACTCCTGCAGCCTTGCTGCAAAGACTACTTTTTTCTCATTCCTATTCTATCCACCTCTCTGATGCAAGGGTCAACCAGTATTCTTAATCATTCATCCCTTTCTGATAAACTCTGGAACTCTGCTTGCTTCTGTGTTTCCTCCTTCCAATGACCTGCACGTTATCAGGAGGGAGGTTTCAAGAGACTTATCATTCATTCTTTGATTTTTTTGTATTTGGCATCCCTTTGGGAACTGGCACTCAAGTGGGCCTTTTGTTTTCCACATTATTTTTGGGTTTTATTATAGTTTAAGCCATTACACACTACGTGGTAATAACCTACCACATTTTGTTCTCACTATTCACATCATTTCTAATGATTACACTACTTGTCGGAAATTAATAATAACGCCACAATAGGCCTGGGAATGCACAGCGCTCTCAACTTTTTCTAAGTCCACAGGTAAACATAAATGGTGTATTGTTGCCTGAACTTCAGTTGTTAGGTTAGGTTAGGTTAGGTTAGGGTTTTATTATAGTTTAAGCCATTGCACACTATGTGGTAATAACCTACCTCATTTTGTTCTTCTCACTATTCACATCATTTCTAATGATTACACTACTTGTCGGAAATTAATAATAACGCCGTGGGCCGTGGGTAGAGATTGGGGACTTTGGCTTAAACTATAAATTTACCTATTTTTGTTGCCCTTGACCAGTGGCCTTGGTCTTCTTACATTAAAAAAAAAAAAAATGCTATTATATTGTTTGGTAGTTGCACATGGTTGTAGTCATCAGTTTTTTATTGTTTTTATTTGTTTTGTTTATGGGGTCATAACACACTTTCCAGCCCTTGGGGGGTGTGCCAGCCATTGTGAGGTTCCCTTCTTGGGAGCACAGCCAGGTAATTCTTGTCACTTACAAGAATACAGCAGTCATGCTAGCCATTCCACTGCTATTTTCATATGTATTAGGTGTAAGGTAAGAGAGCAGGTTTGTTTTAGCATTTTATACACTCACCTGGTTTAGGTATTCACCCAGGTGGCTATCCTGTCACTCTGGCCAACCAAGCAAGTATGGGAAATTGCCTGTGAAATACCAGGCCAGCTCAAGTACAGGTGCACCAGTCCACTGGAAGTAGTGTTAGTTGTCTGGCACACTGAAGGATGGAGGTATGTGCCTTGTGCTGAACCAGTGCAAATAAACAGGGTGTGTTAATGTTTTGTGAGTAGAATGATACATTTTGGTGAGGTGTGTGTGTGAAAGGTGAAGGAGAAATGTACCTAAATCTAAGCTTGAAATTTCTCAGTGATTGCCGGAGGGTCCATTGCCATTTTTCAGGCTGTGGCCAGGTTTCCTTGAGCAACTGCTGATAAAATTATTCCAGGATGACGTGAGTACTGCTTGCCGTGCCCAAGGTTCTGGATCATCTCTGTGTGTGACATTTTATCAAGTAGCGGTGAAGCATGCCGGGTACCCCACACTCCATTGTTTTCTTTAGATAGGCAACAGCTCCTCTCAATGTGGTAATATATATATATATATATATATATATATATATATATATATATATATATATATATATATATATATATATATATATATATATATATATATATATATATATATATATATATATATATATATATATATATATATATATATATATATATATATATATATATATATATATATATATATATATATATATATATATATATATATATATATATATATATATACACACATATGGTATCGTCATTTTAGTCAACTTCATTGTCATCATTTGATTGTATCATATTTTTTTATTTATATTTCTACTTACATTGATCTGTTTTTAAGGTTGTAAGATGCTTGCAGGTGAAACATCCTTCTAACTTCTGCACATTTCCTTCTTTATAGCATAAGAGAGTGTATTGTGAAGCGGTGCATACATTGCTCACAGTGTCTTCGTCAAATATGTACAATTTGAACTTTGCCTCATATTTCTATCAAGTGTTAGTGTGTGCAGCACAATTGTGTGTTGTCTCAGCTTCACAACTATAAGCTTTATTGTACTGTACTTCTTTGGATTTACTGTTTATTATTTTTTCTCACAAGTGGGCCAGTTATCCTTAAACACCACCGATCAGATGACTAACCAAAATTTTACTACCAAATATTAAACAACCAGGTTTATCAATGCCTTTTATATTGTGGATGTGGCAAACTGTACCATGTAGCATATCTTAGCAATATTCATCTGCTCAGTATTCCTGGAAACTTGTATTGAGAAAGGCCTCCCTCAGCACCATGTGGTTTCTCAGCAGAGGCCATGATGAATGTTAATTTATTTACATTGTTAGTGAATCAGTATCCCATTATGGCTCAAAGTTATCTTTTCTACGACACCCTTTTGTTTTCAGTGGAGGGTGTTTTATTAAATTATTCATCATGGACTGTTTAGAAGACTTCCCCCTTTCTCTCAATGTGATGGTGTTTCCTGAGTGTCTCTCCTATACAGATGGTGTGCTGCACAACAATCCTCTGCTCCTTCACCTCCGTTAGAGCTTTTATATAGGATGTATATATAACCTGGCTGAGGAATATATGACACCAGCACACACACACACACACACACACACACACACACACACACACACACACACACACACACACACACACACACACACACACACACACACACACACACACACACCAAACATCTCAATGATCACATGTCTCAGTTATCCCTCAGTCTTGGAACAAATTTTGGTTGTATGCTGTGTATATATATTCTTCACCAGTATTACCACATGGCAATGACTCACTCTCTGTCTTGCATGCCTCAACCTGTGCTTTCAGACTCCTATGACCAATGTACATATGATGGCTGGGGAAGGTGGCTGTGTGCTGCTGAGGGTCTGGCTTGGGTTGGGGCACACAGGATGGATGGGCTGCCTGATGTCCCACAGCCAAGAATGAAGTAGTTGTCCCACCTTGCCGGTTCATTGGTTCATCTTGGTCTGATTTTGTTAGATGGCAACATCAGCAGTCCCCTGTCATTGTGTTGGTCATTATTCAGTATCTGCTGCTCCCTAACAGCTTCTGGTGCAACCCAAGTTTAGATGATAGGCTCCATTAATGCATGTGTGTACATACTGGTAATGATATTTCTTGTCAATGTGTCACATAGCAAAGAATGCAGTGATGAAACTTTGTCACATTTTTCCACCAAGTAGTATTATTGAAACATGTCAGAATTTTAAAGCTAGAAATGATAACTCCATTTTTAACCTGATCTTTGTTAGCCATTGCTGGTTTTCAAAGATGAACCTTCAGATGACAAGAGGTCTGAGGGAATACCTTGGCACTCATATATATATTTTTTCTATTTATTTATTTATTTTTTTTTAGTCTCCCTTTCCTGATGAACATTCTTCAGTGTTCATGTGTACAGTCCACTCTCACCTGGTGCTCATAGTCATGTACTGGTCTCTCTCTCTCTCTCTCTCTCTCTCTCTCTCTCTCTCTCTCTCTCTCTCTCTCTCTCTCTCTCTCTCTCTCTCTCTCTCTCTCTCTCTCTCTCTCTCTCTCTCTCTCTCTCTCTCTCTCTCTCTCTCTCTCTCTCTCTCTCTCTCCAGATGAACCTTTCCCGGTGTTCACATGTTCAGCCCACACTCACCCTCTGGTCATAATACTACTTGTCACGTTCCAGGAAGATGAGTGAATCACGCATGGAGTTTCGGCTCAAGAACACTCCAAATGACTGCATACAGAGCGTCAAGTTTGGCCCATCCTCATCACAGTTCCTTCTGGTGGCATCATGGGACAAGAGTGTGCGACTCTTTGATGTGGTGAACAACAACATGCGGCTCCAGTACCAGCACTCGGGGCCAGTGTTGGACTGCTGCTTTCAGGTGAGTAGGGCTCAGCATTGCCAGATGGGTAGAAGGCAACTGGGAGAGAACTTTACTTGTAGCTGTTGAGTTAGAGGTGTTGGGGATCTTGTGCAAAAGATTAACTCATTTCATCAGAAGACCCCCCACCACCAAAAGAAAAAATAAATAAATAAATAAAAAAAATAAAATAAAAATAAAAAAAATAAATAAAATAAAAATAAATAAATAAAATGAAATAAATAAATAAATAAATAAATGTATCTATTAAGCAGAAAAGTACCTGTGGTCAGTAAAGTCATCTGTTTTCAGTAATGAGTCTGGGATGGTATGGTGAATTATTCTAGAACAAACTAAGCATAAACTTTAAGAATGCACCATACATATTTAACCCTTTCCCTGCAACATACAACAGTTCATGACACGAAGTAAGATGTATGAAATCTTAACAAGCATCTACAAGAAAGAAAAGGTAATTAGAATAATAGGTTTTGGAGTTTCTAGCCAGTATAGTGTTTGGAAGTGGCTGCAGAACAAGAAGAAATGTCTCAGATTGATCAGTGATTAAGGAAAAGTGTACCAAACAGCAGTCAAAGGGTGTTCTTGTAGTGAGAAAAAACTGCCAAAACAAATCCAGCATAAATATTGAGAATGCACCCAATTAGATACCCAAACGAGTGTTCTTAGGGTGAGGAGGAACTGCCACATTGTATTTTACATGGAGAGTCTGTGATGGACACTAGGAAAATAAAGAGCAGTGGTTGGCTTGTGTAGGCAGTAGTAAAGTTGTATAGATCCTTGCTTCTGAATGACATAACACTGCCATTGGTCCCCCAGGATGCTGTCCATGCTTACAGTGGGGGTCTAGATGGCCAGCTCAAGACCTTTGACCTCAACACCAACACAGAGTCAGTGGTTGGGTCACACGAGGCTCCTATAAGGTGGGTGAAGTGCCTGTGTTCATTGAATGGTTTGTATTAAGCTTGAAGTAGGATTAGAGTCCAGTGTTCTTGCATTAGAATGATAATGATAATAAAATAATAAATGAAATATGGTTTGCCGTTGAGAATGAGTATGATTTTTCCCATTCAGTTTGTGTAGAATAATGATAGAAAAGAATAAGAAAGGTTCATACCATCCTTAGAGATTCAGTATTGTATTAAATTAGGTAATGTGTGGGTGACAGGGACCAAGTAAGAGCTCACTGTTTTTAAATGATGATGTATTTGGAGCAGATGTGTAGAGTTCTGTCCTGAAGTGAACACGATCATCACTGGCTCCTGGGACTCCAACATCAAGCTGTGGGATCCTCGAGGACCACGTGAGGCCGGCACCTTCCAGCAGCCAAACAAGGTGTGTGGTGGGGAGGCAGGGAAGGCAGTCACAAATTGGTGTGGTGTAGTATATCAGGTTGAGATTGTGTCACAGTAACAAGAATGGAGGGTCTTTTTCAGTATAGTTGAGCCAGTATTTTAAGAGACTTTTATTCATTAAAATAACAATAATTTTATAGAGTATAATATAATATATTTTATCCTTTATCATTATCCTTGTTATGGTTGATTATTAATTCACACTGCTTAACAAAAGGAGACTGAAACTTTTAAATCTACATTCCTTTGAGGGGTGTAGTATAAGAAGGAACCTGATAGAGGTCTCTCAGTGGTCTAGGGGATGACATGAGCAAAATTCTCGGGATCAGCAATCAGAATAGAACAAGAAATAATGGGTTCAAATAAAAAAAAAATAGCTTTTAAAAAAGGGCGAGGAAGGAATTGGTTCACAAGTAGATTGGTACATGAATGCAACAGGCTCAATAATCAGATTGTTAGTGCTGAGTCATTAGGGAGCTTTAAAGTAAGATTAGAAAAATTTATAGATGGGGATGATTTGAAACATATCTATTTAGGTAGGTATGTTTCATACAAGGACTGCCACATGTAGGTCTGACGGCTTCTTGCACCAACCCTTATTTTTGTGTTCTCATGGCTCTCCTCAGGTGTACACAATGGACCTGAGTGGAGAGAAGTTGGTGGTGGGAACGTCCAACCGCAAGGTGATGGTGTGGGACCTTCGGAACATGGGCTTTGCACAGCAGCGGAGAGAGTCCTCCTTGAAGTACCAGACTCGCTGCATCCAGTGCTTCCCCAACAAGCAGGTGCGGTGCCTTGGGACTCAAATCTTGGTCAATTTCCACTTGTTTGTGACGACAGTATACTTGGACAGCTGTATGTGTGTTTAAGTTTCACTGCTATGAAGTTGTACCCTTTGTGTCTATCACTTCTCCAGATTATGTCGTACAGTAACTAAACTGTTTATTTGCATTTATTGTTTGTGAAAACTGTGGTCAGTGGTTTCTCCCCACAGACACTGAATTGAAAGCTTATACTATTGTTTTTTAAGATTGTAACTGCTTGACTTAGTTTCCTGTTCCATGATTACAGTAATGATTGTATTACACAAAGAATTGGTCGTCCTCCGCAGGGCTATGTGGTGTCCAGCATTGAAGGCCGTGTGGCGGTGGAATACCTCGACCCAAGCCCTGAGGTCCAGAAAAAGAAATATGCCTTCAAGTGTCACAGGCTGAAAGAAGATGGTATTGAAAAGATATTCCCTGTTAATGCAATTAGGTAAGTCAAAAAACTTCATTGCATTTCTTATATTGTATTACTTCACTGCTTCTCAGGTAGTCATAATTGCACTCTTTACTTTCACACTCCAGTTTTCACAATGGATACAACACCTTCGCCACGGGAGGTTCAGATGGCTACGTCAACATCTGGGATGGATTTAACAAGAAGAGATTGTGTCAGTTCCATCGTTACCCGACATCCATCTCCTCTCTCTGCTTCAGTAATGATGGTAAGATTGATTTACTTTGCACTTCAACTCTTTGTACTTGTTCTTCTACTTCTCCTTTTGCCATTTCCCTAGAGTGAGGGGTTGGTGTCATATATAGGTCTCCTCTGGTTGTTTCTGTCCCATGCATCTTCTCAGTGACTCCCATCCTTTGTAGTTCTAACATAATTCCATCCCTCCATCTCACTCTCTGTCTTCCTCTTGATCTTCCCTCAACCCATTTTCTCCAGAACCTTAATTGGTTCCTGGTCTTCTCTTCTTACCACATGATCAAACCATCTCATTTTTTATCTTATCTCCTTAAAACTGATGAGATGTAGATGTATGAATGTACAGTCAGTGAAAATGCATGGCTTTGCTTCACTAGATGAGGTGATGACAAAATAGCACATCTCTGATCTCTCACTCTCCAGGAAACATTGCACTTGAACTCTTCTCAGTGCTACATGCCCTGTGATTACTGGGATGAAGGTGTTGCATGAATATACAGGTAGTGAGAATGTAGTATGCCTTTGATTGACTACGTGAGTTGATGACATAAAATTTGACATCTCCAATCTCTCTTTAGGAAACATTGGAGTTTTACTGTTCTCAACTATTACTGGGATGAAGGTGTTGCATAAATATATAGGCAGTAAGAATGCAGTATGCTTTTGATTCTCTAGAGGTGACAACTTCAAATTTGACATCTCCAATCTCTCTCTTCAGGAAACATCCTTGCCATTGCTTGCTCCTACATGTATGAGCAGGAGCAGATTGACCCCATGCCTGAGGACTGCATCTTCATCCGCCGGGTAACAGACCAAGAGACGAAACCCAAGTAAAGTGTGTTCAGGTCAGGTATCTAAGTCGTCCAGCCCAGAATGGTCCCCTCACCTCTTTGCTTCCTTGGGCACTCTCAGTAACACGGGTCCAATGTGTGTCTATAGGATGGTGGGACACGGCACTGTTGGTTGTTTCAGCCACTAACAGTAAGGGTCTTTATTGTTGTATGCCAGCTGTAGAATGACCTAAGTTTGGAGTAGGAATAGAGTTTATCTTTGGTTTGCCATCGATAATAATGGTCGTAGTACTAATTTTTTTTCCCCCATTCTGTAGGATATCGTGTAGACTGTAGAGTAATGGTTAAAAAGAAGCCAATGCACTGTGTTTCCAAGAGACTTGCATGCTGTCAAAAAGGAATTGCTTGGTTAACTAAATCTGTAAGGTGGCGTAGATGCTTCTGTTAGCCGACGTGAAGTAGTGATCCAGAAGGCGACAGTGGAACCATATATCTCCAAACTCAGCTGTGATCTATTCATGGTACACATTTGCAGGGACTCCACTCTGGCCCATTAGTAACTGCACAGGTTAAAATGTAATGGTCCTGAACAAAACTACACTGGTATTAGTAAGGCAGATCTGATACAAAATTCATTCTGCAGCATTTACAATTGCAGAGAGTCTGTTTTGATCCACTAATAACTACAAAAATAAAAAAAAAGTAATGAGTTTAAAGATACACTGGACTTAATATATTGGAACATTTACAACTATTTATATACATTATAAGGCCTGTGGATATAGTCAACTCCCTTCATTAACATATATTACTTCCATGGTTCCAATTGTTGGCAGGGGACCGCAGGAAAGTAATTATTGAATGGAGAGAGAGAGAGAGAGAGAGAGAGAGAGAGAGAGAGAGAGAGAGAGAGAGAGAGAGAGAGAGAGAGAGAGAGAGAGAGAGAGAGAGCACCTCTCCACTAAACACAAAGAAAAAGGAATTGTTGTATAGCACTAGTTGGGTAGCCAGTGAACACTATATAAGAGACAGAGAAAGAGAGAGTGCTGGTTCTCCCACTAAACAGAGAAAAAAAGGGACCATGGGAGACCAGCCTGGCTTGACCTAGACTTGTGTTCCTCTTGCCATGTCTGTACTGTTTGCACTGCCACTGAAGACTTTACTGTGGAGGACTCAGACCAGTTTCTTTGTTGAGGTCTGACTTTATCCTTAAGTTACTTGGATATAAAAGAACAGACTGGTTAAGGGAACCAAACTGTCATGTAAACATTTTAGCTCAGTTTGAGTAATGTGGTGAGGGACTGGGTGAGGATTAGGATGAGGATGCTGTGAGGTACCTAAGTGTGTGTGTAGTCAGCAATAGACAGTAAACCATCCATGATCTCAGGACCTGGGGATTCTGGTTCACTTGGATAGCAGCAGTCGCACCAGAGCAGAGTGTGGGTGATCAGCACAATGCCATACCAACCTTGAGGCATCATTTGGCTGAATGGATGTGTTCTGTGTGAGAGTTGGGTGTCATTTTGTGGTGCAGTGCCATCTCCTATTATGTTTATCTTTTTAAAGACCAGTGAATAGGATGTGTTTCTGCCATGAAGGGCAGTAATTTAGTAATTGTTCTTTTTTTTATATAATTGATGCATCTTTATTTTGTGTAGAGAAATCCATTTGAACTTACAGCACATTTTAATACACTTTTTCCTTACCTGTGTGTTTTTAGTCCATCTTTTTGTATTGAGCTAAGCTAAGCTGATCTCTTTGGTGAGGTGTTGATGTGTTGCAGAGCTGGACAAACTGTATTGCTTTAAGTCTTGTTTATGATACATTTTTATTAGTGTTAATTCCACCAGTTTTTGTGCACAAATGTACTTCCCATTGAGGTTTGTAATTTTAGTGAGAAATACTGTTTCACTTCAGTGGTTGAGGGCAAGTCATTGTGATGCTGTAAGGTTGAGGAGCCTTTCCTTGGAAGCATTTCTAAACTGAATATCAAAAGACAACAATAATGGATCAGAGGACTAATGGGCTTAAAAGTGGTGGCTTTACCTTACTTGGGGATTTCAGACATAGCAAAAGTACTGCCAGTGTGAGGGAACATTCTGTGTCTCTCATCAGTCTAGCCTAAGTCATCAAGCTATACTTAAATACTTATGTATACAATATGTCTTATTTATTTTTCTTTTGTTATTCTGGCATAAAATTTGAAAATTATTTTCATATGTGTAATATATATTTTTCATTGACTATATATGAACATATGCAGGTTTTCTCAAATAAACAGTTTAAATGTTATTGGTGGATGCATGGTCATTGTACAAATTGATGGAAACATGATCTTTTCACGTCCTGCAAGACTGGAGTTGTGACAAGTCTCCTGAACCTCTTGAGAGAACTCATCAGAAATGGCTGCAGTGTGGTGTGATCAGGTGGCAGTGACTCGTGGTGTGGCAGACTGATGTTGGTGTGGTGGCTTGCACTGCAGCTGTGGCTGAAGCTGGTGTCTGGACAAGCAGCTGTGCGGGTGTCATTTTTGCCCCACAGTTTGTGTGGTGTGTCCAATGTCACCTCTTGCCAGCAAAGCAAATCTAGCTGTGGCTTTTTATAGTGACAGGAAATGACTCAGTGCCTCCTGGACCCATGCTGTGTACCTTAACCCACATGTTGTGGAGGAATGTTGGTCAGTATTCCTTGTGGAAGGGTATTTTATTTCCCAGATTGTAAACTACTATCAAGAGGAGAGCTCAGTGTGAATGGTCACTAACATAAGTGGCTTGCAGGTAGTCAGTGTGTCTTGTTCTTGACATTTGTCAGTCAGACCTGGTAAGGAGTGGGGTACAGTATTGCATTTTAGCAAACCCAGACTGTTCATTCTGTGCAGGGGTGCAGCACAAACCTCATCCAAAGAGGCATGAGGTCTGTCTGGCCTCCACTTTCACAAAACTCACGTGAGCATGAAATGAAGTCTTATGAATGAAAGCAATAAACAACAATATGGATCAATGAATTGGCATTTTGACACTACTGTACTTGTGAATGATCCTGTTTCATAGCACTGGCTTTCTGTATAAGATTCATGTCAGTGTGGTGTTGGATCCCCAAGTGCCACACTACAGGGAGATTATATCAGGAATTATCTTTAGACCAGCCAAGAAGTTGTTGTTTCCCAGCAAGGATGTTGTTGCTCTGGGCCTGAGGCAACAGCTGGGGGTGGTGGTGCACCAAACAAAAAACTTTTTGCACTGGGCTGAGGCAACAGCTGGGAGTGGTGGTGCACCAAACAAAACACTTGTTGCACTGGCCTGAGGCAACAGCTGGGAGTGGTGGTGCACCAAACAAAACACTTTTTGCACTGGGCTGAGGCAACAGCTGGGAGTGGTGGTGCACCAAACAAAACTCTTGGGGTGGGGAATCGTCAGCTGTGGAAGGTAATGGTTATACTGCCTGCATGAGGCTAGATGTGTGCTTTCTATTTATTGCTTTAATGGGAAATTTTCTGTAGTGAATCAGTATTGAACATATTGGTAGATGTAGGGAAGCATATGTCTTCAAATGTGAGTGCAGGTAAGTGCAACCATTATCAGGCCCCATCTAGCAGCGGCCCTCCAAAGTTGCACCTATTGTCTTTGAGAACTGTGCTTCCGTGCCAACACTATGCCTAGTCAAACTTTCCCATCTCTGTCCATCAACAGCCACCTTTCCTTCCTGCCGTCCTTGAGAATTGTGCTTCCGTGCTTACACCATGCCTAGTTAAACTTTTCTGTCTGCTGTTGACATCCACTGTTCTCTTGGTGGAGGTGTGCTTACTCTCAACTTGTCCCAAGGAAGGGTGACCGTCTCATTCCTCAGTGTTTTCACCTGTAGATTTGACTTCTGCCTCTGTACATCTTGAAATTCTCCTCATGAGGAAGACTTGCAAGTATTTATTGACTTATTCTTCTCTGGTTGTCTGTATGGACTCAGGACACTTTACAAACAACTACAGGATAACCCAAAAGTTTGGACACGGAAAATATATCTTTAGTTATCTTTATTCAGTATCTGCCTACATGATCACTTCTCACATCCACTCAATAGTATCAAGTTAATTTGTTCTTTTGGAAAACTTATTCAGTCTAATAACAATGTGTCCAGAGTTTTGGGTCACCCTGTACTTTGCAATAGGTTGCTGGTCAGTGGTCACCCTCTCTTAGGGCGGCGCTTCTCACTGTCTGACGTGGCGGGCCGGGAGGCGCCCTCCACTCGCTCCATCCCGGTGCCCCGTGCTGTGCCTCTATTACTCCTTGCACAGGCACAGCATGTCAGATAGGTTCATGAAACAGTCTTTACTGTACTAATATCCAACCATTATAATACTGATACTGAATTATACAAAAACAATAGAATAAATACGCATAATCAAGAGTTCATAGAATTTTCTTTTGTTCCTCGTGAAAACTGCAACACTCTCCATGTATCTTGTTTGTCTCTGATGTCTTGTACTCCTTTGGTATTTCCCTCAAAGAAAGATGGCCTTCACCTTTCCTTGCCCCAGCACTCCGTTACTCACTTCTGCTTCCGTTACCTCTCCCCTTTGCTTATCCAGTTTGTCAGCGGCCTGTCCCCCTCACTTCCAGTCAAGTAAGCCTAAGCAAACACATCCTTGTTGATTTGTGCGAGACCTAACCACCTCAGTGCGCTTTCTTTTTCTTCCATCACCTTTCTCCTGTTCCTTCTCCTTCCTGAAAGCACTATTTGGGAGAGGTAGTGAAGGAAGAGGAGAAAGGAAGTTGTAAGTTGAAAGGTGTACTTCCACTGGTAGCTCTGTCATTTGTCCCCTTTTTTTTTTCTTTTTTTTTTTATAGGAAGGACACTGGCCAAGGGCAACAAAAATTCAGTAAAAAAAAAAAAAAACCCCACTGAAATGCCAGTCCCATGAAAGGGTCAAAGCAGTAGTCAAAAATTGATGAATAAGCGTCTTGAAACCTCCCTCTTGAAGGAATTCAAGTCATAGGAAGATGGAAATACAGAAGCAGGCAGGGAGTTCCAGAGTTTACCAAAGAAAGGGATGAATGATTGAGAATACTGGTTAACTCTTGCATTAGAGAGGTAGACAGAATATGAATGAGAGAAAGAAGAAAGTCTTGTGCAGCGAGGCCGCGGGAGGAGAGGCATGCAGTTAGCAAGATCAGAAGAGCAGTTAGCATGAAAATGGCGGTAGAACACAGCAGAGATGCAACATTGTGGCGATGAGAAAGAGGCTGAAGACAGTCAGTTAGAGGAGAGGAGTTGATGAGACGAAAGGCTTTTGATTCCACCCTGTCTAGAAGAGCGGTATGAGTGGAACCCCCCCGGGATATGTGAAGCATACTCCATACATGGACGGATAGGGCCCCTGTACAGAGTTAGCAGCTCGGGGGGGATGAGAAAAACTGGCGGAGTCGCCTCAGAATGCCCAACTTCATAGAAGCTGTTTTAGCTAGAGTTGAGATGTGAAGTTCCTAGTTTAGATTATAAGAGAAGGACAGACCGAGGATGTTCGGTATAGAAGAGGGGGGCAGTTGAGTGTCAATGAAGAAGAGGGGATAGTTGTCTGGAAGATTGTGTTGAGTTGATAGTTGATAGATGGAGGAATTGAATCTTTGAGGCATCGAACAATACCAAGTTTGTTCTGCCCCCAATCAGAAATTTTAGAGAGATCAAAAGTCATGCGTTCTGTAGCTTCCCTGCATGAGCTGTTTACTTCCTGATGGGTTGGACGTTTATGAAAAGACGTGAAAAGTGCAGGGTGGTATCATCAGCATAGGAGTGGATAGGACAAGAAGTTTGGTCTAGAAGATCATTGACGAATAACAGGAAGAGAGTGGGTGACAGGACAGAACCCTGAGGAACACCACTGTTAATAGATTTATGGGAAGAGTGATCATCTACCACAACAGCAATAGAACGGTCAGAAAAGAAACTTGAAATTAATTTACAGAGAGAAGGAGAGAAGATTACCAGTAGAGGGGCTTTGACGGAACCCATAGTACTGGCGATCAGATAGAAGGTTGTGAAGTGATAGATGTTTAACAATCTTCCTGTTGAGGATAGATTAAAAACTTTAGATAAGCAGAAAATTAAAGCAATAGGACAGTTGTTAGAACGGTCAACCTTTTTAAGAACAGGCTGAATGTAGGCAAACTTCCAGAAAGATAGAAAGGTAGATGTTGACAAAGTTGAAAGAATCTCACTAGGCAAGGTGCTAGCACAGAGGCGCAGTTTCGGAGAACAATAAGAGGGACCCCTTCAAATCCATAAGCCTTCCGAGGGTTTAGGCCAGCGAGGGCATGGAAAACATCATTGCGAAGAATTTTAATAGGTAGCATGAAGTAGTCAGAGGGTAAAGGAGAGGGAGGAACAAGTCCTGAATTGTCTAAGGTAGAGTTTTTAGCAAATGTCTGAGCGAAGAGTTCCGCTTGAGAGATAGATGTGGTAGCAGTGGTGCCATCTGGTTGAAATAAAGGAGGGAAAGAAGAAAAAGCAAAATTATTGGAGATGTTTTTGGCTAGATGCCAGAAGTCACAAGGGGAGTTAGATCTTGAAAGAAAGATATCTATGTATGAATGTATGCACGACTGTATATAGATTTTAGAAGATGAAAAGATAAGCGAAAGTAAGAAAAGAGAGAAGACATTTTTTCCTGGCCACGAGGAATTCGTTAAGTCATGTGTGGCCAGGGGAGAGTTGTCCAGAGTCGTCATCAGGTCTGGCCAGGATAGATTTGGCCAGGATAGGTGTGGTTGTTGTCAGGATTGTCCAGGGTAGGTTTGGTTCATCAAGTTTATCCACGGTAGGTTTGGTCGTCAGCAGGTGTGGCCAGGATAGGTTTGGCCTACGTTTAGTCATCATCATCATCAGGTGTGGCCAGGGGAGATTTGGCCTCTGCTTAGTCATCATCAGGAGTGGCCAGGGGAGATTTGGCCTCCGCTTAGTCATCATCAGGTGTGGCCAGGGGAGATTTGGCCCAAATTTAGTCATCATCAGGTGTGGCCAGGGGAGATTTGGCCCAAATTTAGTCATCATCAGGAGTGGCCAGGGGAGATTTGGCCCAAATTTAGTCATCATCAGGTGTGGCCAGGGGAGATTTGGCCTCCGTTTAGTCATCATCAGGAGTGGCCAGAGGAGATTTGGCCTAAGGTCAGTCATCATCAGGAGTGGCCAGGGGAGATTTGGCCTCTGTTTAGTCATCATCAGGTGTGGCCAGGGGAGATTTGGCCTCTGTTTAGTCATCATCAGGAGTGGCCAGGGGAGATTTGGCCTCTGCTTAGTCATCATCAGGTGTGGCCAGGGGAGATTTGGCCAAAAGTCAGTCATCATCAGGAGTGGCCAGGGGAGATTTGGCCTCCTCTTAGTCATCATCAGAAGTGGCCAGGGGAGATTTGGCCTAAGGTCGGTCATCATCAGGAGTGGCCAGGGGAGATTTGGCCTAAGGTCAGTCATCATCAGGTGTGGCCAGGGGAGATTTGGCCCAAATTTAGTCATCATCAGGTGTGGCCAGGGGAGATTTGGCCTCCGTTTAGTCATCATCAGGTGTGGCCAGGGGAGATTTGGCCCAAATTTAGTCATCATCAGGTGTGGCCAGGGGAGATTTGGCCTACGTTTAGTCATCATCAGGTGTGGCCAGGGGAGATTTGGCCTACGTTTATTAATCATCAGGTTTAGTGATCATCAGGTGTGGCCAGGGGAGATTTGGCCAGCATAAGTCAGGTGATGGGGGCAGCAGTCTCAGTCAGCGGGGCCTGGTTCCCTCATCAGGAGGAACTGTCCGGTGGATTGGTCATCCTGGAACTGGCCCGTGATGAGCTGCAGTACGGGGAATTCTCCCTCGCACAGTTCGCCAGCGATGAACTGCACGGTGAGGGACTCCCCATCGAAATACTCGCCTGTGTAATACCGCCCCAGGTAATATTCGCCAGTTGGGGACTGGCTGTGAGAGTATTCAGGCGTATGGAGTTTGGTCATGGGAGCCTTGAATTGTGGGCTCTTGGCTGTCTCATGGCGGGTCTTGTTGGCCCCGCAGGCAGGGTGCTCCAACACGGGAGCGTCGTCCTGCCCGTGGGCTGCTTTGTTCTTCTTGGCGCGCCAGCGCCGGGCCTGCTCCCGGCCCTTCCGGGCGGCCTCGGCTCTGCACCGGGCCACCCGCTTCTGCTCCTCGGTGAGCTGGGTCTTGCTGTAGTCGAATCGTTCTCCGTATAGTACCATTTTTAATCTTAATTGTTTTATTTAATGATCGGAAAGACAACTGGAAATGGGAAAGTGTGAAAAATTAGCCTAGAGGATAGTGAAGAGAATAAAAGATAAGGGAAAGCATTAAAACAGCAAGATAACAAAATGAAAAGCAGTAAACAAAGAGAACCAAACAGAAAACACAATGTGAATCAAATCGAACAATAATCTGAAAAAAATACGAAAGACTGGAAGAAAAAAAAAAACATTACGTCAACTCTAAAAATAATCACAAATCTTAACTAATAATAATAATAATAATAATAAACGGTTTATTCTTTAGGCAGTCAACAAACTGAAAATGTACATTGGGGGTGGGGGAATACTTGACATTAATCTTAAAGGTAAGTCAAATCTAGAAGAGACTATTGATTGATGGCTCGCACCATGGTGGGAATCGCACTGAGTCTGTACCGGTCCGTACGTGGCGCCTTTAGGGGCGTTATCTTATTGCGGTGTCTGGTGGCACGGGTAGGGGGAGGCGCGTCAGGCGGCAGCATGTTTCTGAGACGTGGATGATTCAGAAGTCCCCTTCCAAACTTCTCTAGGGCCTCACTGTACCTATGTGTGTGTGTGTGTGTGTGTGTGTGACCGAGAGAGAGAGAGAGAGAGAGAGAGAGAGAGAGAGAGAGAGAGAGAGAGAGAGAGAGAGAGAGAGAGAGAAGGGGATGTGGGTGTAGGAAGTTAAGGAAGGAGGAAAGGAAAGGTGGTGAGGCAGCTTAGCCCCAGCTCTGAAATCGATGAATAAGTGTCTTGAAACCTCCCTCTTGAAGGAATTCAATTCATAGGAAGGTGGAAATACAGAAACAGGCAGGGAGTTCCAGAGTTTACCAGAGAAAGGGATGAATGACTGAGAATACTGGTTAACTCTTGCGTTAGAGAGGTGGACAGAATAGGGGTGAGAGAAAGAAGAAAGTCTTGTGCAGCGAGGCCGCGGGAGGAGGGGAGGCATGCAGTTAGCAAGATCAGAAGAGCAGTTAGCATGAAAATAGCGGTAGAAGACAGCTAGAGATGCAACATTGCGGCGGTGAGAGAGAAGCTGAAGACAGTCAGTTAGAGGAGAGGAGTTGATGAGACGAAAAGCTTTTGATTCCACCCTGTCTAGAAGAGCAGTATGAGTGGAACCCCCCAGACATGTGAAGCATACCCCATACATGGACGGATAAGGCCCTTGTACAGAGTTAGCAGCTGGGGGGGGGGGGTGAGAAAAACTGGTGGAGACGTCTCAGAACACCTAACTTCATAGAAGCTGTTTTAGCTAGAGATGAGATGTGAAGTTTCCAGTTCAGATTATAAGTAAAGGACAGACCGAGGATGTTCAGTATAGAAGAGGGGGATAGTTGAGTGTCAATGAAGAAGAGGGGATAGTTGTCTGGAAGGTTGTGTCGAGTTGATAGATGGAGAAATTGAGTTTTTGAGGCATTGAACAATACCAAGTTTGCTCTGCCCCAATCAGAAATTTTAGAAAGATCAGAAGTCAAGCGTTCTGTGGCTTCCCTGCGTGAAATGTTTACCTCATGAAGGGTTGGACGTCTATGAAAAAACGTGGAAAAGTGCAGGGTGGTATCATCAGCGTAGGAGTGGATAGGACAAGAAGTTTGGTTTTAGAAGATCATTAATGAATAATAAGAAGAGAGTGGGTGGCAGGACAGAATCCTGAGGAACACCACTGTTAATAGATTTAGGAGAAGAACAGTGACCGTCTACCACAGCAGCAATAGAACGGTCAGAAAGGAAACTTGAGATTTATCGTGCTTTCAAGTTGTTTTATGGTGAGAGAGAGAGAGAGAGAGAGAGAGAGAGAGAGAGAGAGAGAGAGAGAGAGAGAGAGAGAGAGAGTTGTGACAGGGTGTAGGTACAAAGACAGTTTAAAAGGGGACAAAGGGAAGGGAGAAATGGAAGTGAAAGCAGTTAATGTGTGTGTGTGTGTGTGTGTGTGTGTGTGTGTGTGTGTGTGTGTGCAGTACATAGGGTACAGGTACAGAGAGAAACGGGGCTTGAAAGTGGCGCCAACGGAAAGAGAGAAGTGAAAGAAATTATTTGTGGAAAACGACGGTGTGTGTGTGTTTGTACGTGTGTGTGAGAACACGGCTAATCATCTCAATAAACTTAGAAGTACGTAGTCGTGGTAACAGAGCGAAGCGTTGCAGAATACGGGACAAAAATCACTATAACTTTTGCAGTTATTACGAACTAGCCACCTTGAAAGAGGGAACAAGGTAACAACATAACGAGGTGGTTGAATGATGTCAGAACACAAAGCGGCGTCCAAGTAAACGTCCCAGTAACAAGGCAGCCAGCAAGGAGAGATGTGTGAGTGTGACTCTTTGTCTTAGTGCAGAAAGTACCCACCCCTTTGTCAAGCTACAGCACGGCTCTGGGACAAGTGGCAGTACATTATTGTCAGATATGTGCACGTTTGGCCATCTTGACAATGAGTGGGAGCGTTTGTCATAAGCCGTGGTTAATAAGTTGACTCAGTTCAGCGGTTGCCAACTTTTTTCATTACATTACCCTTTTACTGAATTCTTCTTCAAGTGTAAGTATAGTAGTATATATCTATGCTAAAATAAATAGGTAAAGGTTTTAAAAAATATGAGGGCTTGTTGATTGATTTCTGTTTATATAATTTGTCTTTACGTGTAGTCTACCTATGTATGAGTCCTCTAAATTTTCAATGAATGAAATACCTTTAGAAAAAAAAAACTTACTGGATACTCCAAATATAGTAATTATTATCCCTTTTAGCAATCGCTAGTAAATAATGATGAAAATATTGAAAGCAAACTAATACTTCTTAATGAAAATTGCTTAAAACTCTACCTACTTACTCGTACACACACACACACACACACACACACACACACACACACACACACACACACATTCGTAACAGTATGAGTGCCTTTATTCTCAGCCTTCCATTACCTACTCAAATGATCCATATTACCCACTACTGGCATTACCCATAGCTGATACCAAGATTTTTTTTTGGGCGCCTACTGTGTTTTGGCTCGTGCCGCACACCCCAGTCCTATCCTCCTCGTCTTCACCATGCACGCCTCGCCTCTGCTTGGATTTTCAACTCTATTTTTCTACAAACTCTTAAAGAGGAGTGAGTGTTCAGTGTGTCTGAATGTTATGGGTGTGTCCTTGGTATGTGTATACAGTAATGGTGTGTAAGGCAATGTTTTGGTTATGTCCTCTCTCTCTCTCTCTCTCTCTCTCTCTCTCTCTCTCTCCATCCTGACGAAGCTTTAACTTAAACACACACACACACACACACACACACACACACACACACAAAGAAAATAGTAAGAGAAAAAGACACTCATGGAAATTACAAAGCAGAAAAGCAGTCCAGAGAGAGAGAGAGAGAGAGAGAGAGAGAGAGAGAGAGAGAGAGAGAGAGAGAGAGAGAGAGAGAGCACATTACCTTTCTCTCCCCACTGGGTAAACAAAACAGCGACGACTTACCATACTCACCTACACACACACACACACACACACACAGTTCCGGTTGAGGGTGTGTGTGTGTGTGTGTGTGTGTATGTGCAGTAGATGGGGGAAGAGCTTTCGTCTTTTCTATCTTGCATTTTTTTGTACCTCTAGTTTACCTTATGACAAACTGCCAAGTAAGGACTAATGTGTTGTTATTTGGTATTCCTTTGTGTTCCTTCGTGTGGGTATAGATACGTAGATATGTTATTATATTATTAGTATTTATTATGTTCTTTTCTTATTTTTCTTCTTGCACATAAAAAAAAAATGTTTGTGCTGATATGTTTGCTGTTTATTCCTCTTTTGTGTGTTTATAGATAGATGTTATTAAAATTTCTTATGTTTCTTTCTTTTCTCCTCTGATGAAATAGTAAAATTTCTGTTGATATATTTGCTGTTATTTGCTCTTCTCTTGTGTTCGTTTGTGTGGATACAGGTAGGTAGATGTTAATATTTTTATCTTATATTTTCTTTCTTACAGATAAAAAAGAAGTTTGGGTAATGAGAAAGATGCAGGTGAATCTCTCCAGACATGGTAAGAAATTATGAAATTACTAAATGTTTTCTGTTTATTTTCAAGTGTAGTTTTAAAAAATATACAATTTGCATCTTGTTTCTTTTTTCTTCTTTCTTGTTTTGTTATGTTTCTTTTCTTATTTGTCTGTTTCTCTGCATGATTATTTTCGTTTCCTCTCTTATTATATTTCTGTTTTCTGTATTGTATTTTTCTTTTCTTTAATTTTTACCAATCTCTATTTCTATATGATTCGTTTTCGTTTCTCTTTCCTCTGCTTTCTCTCTCTCTCTCTCTCTCTCTCTCTCTCTCTCTCTCTCTCTCTCTCTCTCTCTCTCTCTCTCTCTCTCTCTCCTCCCTATTCCCTCTCTACTCCCTACTCCTTCCCTCTCCACTCCCTCCCTTTCCCTAAATTACTCCCTCCCCACTCCTTCCTCCATCCATCCCAATCACCTACCCTCCCTCTCCCTCTCTCCCTCTCTCGCATTAGTTGCTCAGGTATAGGGAAGTCTGTCTGTTCAGGTGACGAGGCAGACGCGGTGAAAATACAAAGAGACGGTGAGGCAAGGTAAGCATATACAGGCAGGCAGTGGTTACGCGGTCATCAGGAGGAAAGTGGCAATAATGATAAATGGAAGGACCAATAAGGGTGTCCGTGTTGTGTTGGGGAAGAAAATTGTGTACGTGGGTGGTGGTAATGTGAGTGCTATTGCTACTACTGTTACTGTTGCTAGTACTTTTGCTTCTTGTTACTACTGCTACTGCCACCGTTGCTACTACTGCTTCTACTGCTATTACTATTATTGTTACTATTAAAACTACTGTTGTTACTACTGTTAATGCTACTGCTACGATTATTGTTGCTGTTGTTACTACTACTACTACTACTACTACTACTACTACTGAGTAAATAATGTGGATCTCTCTCTCTCTCTCTCTCTCTCTCTCTCTCTCTCTCTCTCTCTCTCTCTCTCTCTCTCTCTCTCTCTCTCTCTCTCTCTTTCTCTCTCTCTCTCTCTCATTATTTGCATCATCATCGCTAAACTCTCGCACGTTGCAATGATTATATATGCACAAGAAACACGCACACACACACACACACACACACACACACACACACACACACACACACACACACACACACACACACACACACACACACACACACACGTTATCTTTTCCTCTTCCTCTTCTTCTCTTTCATGCCTTTTTTTTCTTTTCCCTCTTACAAATTCACATCTTTTGCTTCTTACTAACTAAAT
>NC_087181.1:11403816-11411316 GCF_035594125.1 Scylla paramamosain
TCCCGACGTCCGCCACCATCATTCCTCACTTAACGGCGTCACCATCTTTACGTGAGTTCGACACGTGGCGCCATAAGTTTGAAGGATACGTAACCCTCGCCAGGATAGACTGTCTCTCCCTGGCTGAGCAGAGGGCGGCACTCGCTGCTGTCCTAGACGACGAGTGGACCCGTACACTTCGCTACGGGATAAGCTTACCGAGAGACGCGGAGTTAAGAACCATCCTCGATGCAATGTGTGAGTACCTGCGAAGCCAGCGCAATATCATCATGGATAGAAGAGACTTCTACTCCCGCGTGCAAGAAACGCAAGAAGGTTTTGACGGACTTTTTATGTGCTGTAAAGGAAATCGCCAATTTCTGTGACTTTTGCGACCAGTGCATAAACCATCAGCTGCGTGACAGAATTGTCGTTGGGACACGAGACGAAGTGGCTCTGAAACGCATGCTGGAAAACAAGAAACTCACCCTTGAAAACGCCATAGATATTTGCAGAGCATCAGAGAGCGCTAACCAGTGTAGTGCAGTACTAAGGGGCGGCTCTCACTCTTTCGAGCCATGGTGTGAACGCTGTCTCGAACTACAGGAAGGGCAGTTTCGGGGGCTCAAGCCCCACGGGCTGTTATCGTTGTGGCAAAGATTGTCGCAGTGACAAAAGGGGATGCCAGGCAATAGATAAAGTGTGTCGTAACTGCGGGAAAAGAGGGCATTTTGCGAGTGATATGTCGGCAGACAGTGAGGAAACGACGAGGAGCTTCGAGGAGTTCCTCAACTGTCTCTCCTCATCGCGGTGCAGGCCCGAGGCGGGGAGCCAGTGCCAGTGTATACCAGCTCTTATCAGGCGTATACACAAAGACGGTGACGGCACGACCTGCGCCCCAGGTGCTCATTACCGCCACAACATCCCGCTGGAAGAGACAAGATTACGTGGACTCCTGACTCTGGGGCCGAAACGACCGTTATTTGGCCTCGACACGGCAACACTCCTTGGAATCCCGCCCTCCAGCTTGGCGCCCGCTGATGGTGATGGACTTTATTGCTGCCGGTAATCACCCCCTCACCTGTGTAGGAACTTTCTCGTCGCACTTGCAACTGGGCGACAGGGAAGCTGAGACTGTTGTGAGCGTGGTGAAGGAGGTGAAGGGGGCGCTGCTTAGCTGGTACGATTCCATCGCTCTCGGTATCCTCCCCGAAGATTTTTCCGGCTCAAATCCGACCGCTACGCAGGGAAGAACAGCACACCGGCAACAGCTCCATCAAGTACCCGACCGCCTCGCAGCCACCTCTATCTACGCCCACAGAAGTGATCAGCTGGCCTCATTCCTACGACCCAACGCCACAGCAGCGTGCGGGGCACGCTGCTGCTGTGATCAAGGCCTTTCCCAGCGTCTTCGAAGCAAAGGAAGGTTTACGTGCATTGGCTGGTGGATCCATGGCCATCGAGTTGACAGACGACGCTCGACCCTTCGCCGTAACAGCATCTCGTACAATCCCTTACAATTGGCGTGAAGAAATTAAGAGCCAGTTGGAAGAGCTGCTTAACAAGGGAATCATCGGAGAGTGTGGACTACCCTACGGCATGGTGCCACCCCATCGTGCCTGTCCCAAAAAAGACATCTGGTGTAAGGCTGTGTGTTGACCTGACACGACTCAACCGTTACGTGAAGAGGCCCGTGTATCCAGTGCGCTCACCTCATGACGCCATCGCCTCGATCGGGACCGGAGCAAGTTTGGTTCACCCACTCTTGATGCCAAGATGGTGGTATTTTCAAGTCCCCATTAGAGAAGAAGACCAGGATTTAACCTGCTTCATAACACCTTGGGGTCGGTACAAGTTTCGGCGAGCGGTTATGGGTCTCGTCTCGTCTGGAGACGAGTATATAACCGTCGAGGAGACCAAGCTCTCGGCGACATACCTAACACCATCAAGATCGTGGACGACATCCTGGCCTATGACTCCACCTACAGTGCGCACTTAGCCCATGTCATTCAGATTGTGCGGCGGGTGTGACCAGCACGGCATCACTCTCAACCCAACAGAAGTTTACATTCGCGGAAAGAGTGGTAGATTACTGTGGTTACTCTGTTTCTGGACAAGGCTACACGACAGACTCAAAGAAAGTTAAGGCAATCTCTGACTTCCCACGACCACAGCACATCACCGACTTACGATCATTCATGGGTCTTACAAACCAGCTTGGAAGCTTTTCTCCTGCTGTGGCTGCAGCTGCACAACCCCTCAGAGATCTCTTACGCCCGAAGAACAGTTGGTGCTGGTCTCCTAACCATGAAGAGGCGTTTGAGAAGGTGAAACAGTGTCTCGTCAGCCCACCTGTCTTGGCATACTTCGACCCATCATTACCAACGATGCTACAGACTGACGCCTCAAGGATGCACGGATTTGGATTCGTTCTCCTGCAGAAGCACAGTGACCAGTGGAAGATGGTGCAATGCGGAGTCAAGATTTGTTACAGACACAGAGAGCCGCTATGCAGTAATAGAGTTGGAAATGGCTGCAATCGTCTGGGCAGTCAGGAAATGTGGCACCTACCTGAAAGGACTCCCTCACTTCGATCTAGTGCTCGACCACCGCCCGCTGATACCTCTCCTCAATAGCAAGTTGTTGGGAGAAATAGAGAACCTGCGGCTGCAGCGCATGAGGGAGAAGCTTGCTCAGTATTCTTTCACAGCAAGCTGGCAAAAGGGATCGACACACTGTGTGCCCGACGCCCTCTCACGTGCTCCAGTACAGGACCCAGTGGAGGAAGAGGATGCTGCTACTTCTGGTGACCTCGACCCTCTCCACTCAGCGGTCATCTCAGCGTTATCTCTGCCACCAATGAGGACGGCGTCCGCTTAGCACCACTCCAGGATCAGGACTGTGGAAATGGTACGTGCCGCAGCAGCAAGAGACGGGGAGTACTGCTTGCTCAAGAACGTCATCATCGAGGGCTTCCCCTGATCATTGCCACGACCTCGATCACCGCTTGCGTACGTACTGGCCGGTGCGCAGTCTGCTGGCCCGTAGACGACGACCTGGTGGTTTACGGGCCGAGGCTTCTTATTCCTCACAGCCTCCGCCGAGAAACACTAGAGCGACTCCATGACAGTCATCAGGGGATGGAGCGCACCAAGCGACGGGCCCGACAAACGGTGTACTGGCCTGGTATGGACAGAGACGTTGAGAACGTCGTTTCTGGATGCTCACTATTGCCGTCCACTCCTACCAAGCCAAGCCAACGAACCTCTCTGGCAGGACACGGACACAACCCAGCAGGGTGTTTGAGTCAGTTTCTGCAGACTACTTCCACGCAGCAGGCCGTACATACCTCGTGTATGTAGATCGCTTGTCTGGGTGGCCTCACGTGTCTGCATGCTCACGTGTCCAGCATCGGCTGATCAGCTCGTTCGTGTCCTTCGGGGTGTGTTCGCCGACACGGGCGTGCCTGTTCTCCTGAGGACTGACGGTGGACCGCAGTTCACTTCTTCATCGGTACGGCGCTTCCTGGCTCGATGGGGGGTGGAGCATCGTGTATCTTCACCTCATTATCCACGCTCCAATGGTCACGCCGAGGCAGCGGTCAAGTCCGTGAAGAAGCTGATCCTCACGACCACACAGCAGGGACACCTGGACGAGGATGCGTTCGCTCGCGGGTTGCTGGAACTGCGCAAACACTCCGAGGGCGGAAGGGCGATCACCAGCACAAGTCCTCTTCGGTCATCCTATGAGGTCCTGTGTCCCGGCTCATCATCGCTCATACGCTCAGCAGTGGCAGCGCGCTGCTGATGAGTGCGACGCCAAGGCAGAGCGACTGAGGAAGAAAGCGAAACTTCGCCACGACGCGTCCGCCCCGTACTCTTCCTCTCCTGCACCTCGGTGGCCACGTCGACGTTCAAGATCACACGACAGGCCTCTGGGATCGCCTGGGTGTCATCGTGGCTGTTGGGCGAAGGAGAGACTACCTCATCAAGATGGGCAGCGGTCGCGTGATGTGGCGTAATAGAAGACACCTACGCCCACACAGACCTCTTGCTCCCCTTCCTGTCGAGCAGCACACCGCTCATGGCGGTGCAGCGCTTCAGCATCAGGGTCACGAGGAACACCACCATCCCGGCAGCCCGGAGCATCAGGGTAACGGGGTACACCGTGGCCGAGAGCAACACAGAGCGTCGAAGCAGCCGACAGCGTAGGGAGCCGAGACGACTGCAGGTGCGGTGGCACCGTAGCACCTACGATTAGTCATACGTGTTCATTGTACGCTGTGTTTGTTTTGTGTATTCTGTACTTCAATCATTGTAACTTTGTTTTCATGTGTTACGGTAGCCATAACAAAGATAAGGAATCTTCCTTATGTCTCGGGGGAGGTGTGTGGTTGTTAGCTAGTTGTGTGAACGAGTGAATGAGCGAGACTTGTGTGAGGCATGAATACGTGTATGAGTGAACGAGCTAGGCTTCAGTCATACGTGTTAAGTGGAAGTGCGCGGCCTGGCGCAGGGAGATCACCTACCTCCAGCCTTCTGTTCACGACCTGTCTGTGAATAAACACCCTGCACTGTTACCTGCGTTTCCTGTGCCCCTGCTGGTCAAGAGTCGAACAGTATTAAAGATTTCAAGGCTACTCAGTTTTTTTTCTTTTTTTTTTTTCCTTTCTGACAACAAAACAATCTCGGTCTTTTAAGCATCTGTTTTTAGAGATCCTTATTATCATTTCATTTTCTGAATAGCAAAAAAAAAAAAAAAAGAAGTGAAAATACTGATATGAAATTGCATTATTATAACTTTTTTCAATTAAGTTTGTGATTCGCGATTTTCTTTTTTTTGTTTGTGTGTAAAAAAAAACTGAAATTGGGACACACACACACACACACACACACACACACACACACACACACACACACACACACACACACACACACACACACACACACACACACACACACACACACACACACACACACACACACACACACACACATCCTGTTTCAATAATACAAAGAAACCCCTCATTTTTTTTTCCTCCTTCCCCTTTCCTTTTCTCTTTTTTTCTTTTTCTTTCGCTTTTTTTTTCCTCTCCTTTCCACTGATTTTCCATTGAGTGTTTGCAACTGCTGAGTCACTGAGAAGGGAGAGGAGATAGGAGGAGGAATAAAGAGATCATTTTATGGATAGAGGTGACAGGTGGAAAGAGTGGATAGAGGCAGCCGTGTTTTACAAAGACATTGCCACGTGTAGGCCCGATGGCTTCTTGCAGCTTTCCTTATTTACTTATGTTCATATCTTATGTTCTTATGAGATTTAAAAGCTTCGATAGGTAGAAGTAGACAGGCATGTTTCATAAAGGGACTGCTACCTGTAGGTCTGAAGGCTTCTTGCAGCTTCCCTTATTTACTTACATTCTTATCTTATGAGAATTAAAGCTTCGGTAGGTAGTGTAGACAGGCATGTTTCATAAAGGGACTGACACGTGTAGGTCTGATGGCTTCTTGCAACATTATTTATCTAAGTTCTTATATTCTTATACTCTTGTGTACTTATGAACATTCAACTCTTTAATAAGTAAATATAGACAGGCATATTTCATACAGAGACCGGCACGTGTAGGTCCGATGGCTTCTTGTAACATTAGTTATTTACCTTTGATCTTATGTTCTTGTGTTTCATTCAGCTGTTTGATAAATAAATATAGACAGATTTTATGTAGGACTGCCACGTGGAGGCCTGCTGGCTTCCTGCATCTTCCTTTATTTGCTTATATTCTTTTTTGCGTTCTCATGTTGATAATTCAGTCATTTCCCGCTTCAAGTAGTTCAATAAGAGTGAGGAATTATGACAACTAAAAAATAGGTAGGTACGTTTTATGCACTTGTAGGCCCGACGGCGTCCTGCAGCTTCCCTTACCTCCTTATGTTATCATTTCCTTCTTTCTTATATTATTGTTCTCTTATGTTCTTCCTTACGTTCTTACTTCCTTACTTTCTTCTACATTATTGTTCTCTTACGTTCTTCCTTATGCTCTTCTTTCTTACGCTCTTGTTTTATGTTCTTTCTCCTAACGTTCCTACTTTCTTACCTTCTTGTGTTGAGGAATCAGTCAGGTCCCGCCTCGCACAGTTCAATAAGGGGTGATTTACATAGCGGTGGGCCGGACTTAGGACCAGACTGCAGACTCATTGGTGAAATTCTTAGGGCCTGTTGAGTTACGGCCATGAAAAACTGTCTCGAAAGTGGTGTGTGTGTGTGTGTGTGTGTGTGTGTGTGTGTGTGTGTGTGTGTGTGTGTGTGTGTGTGTGTGTGTGTGTGTTTCTTTGTGTTTCTTTGTGTTTCTGTTACTGTTTCTCTGTCTCGCTCTGTTTCTCTTTGTCTCTGTTTCTCCATCTCTCTCTCTCTCTCTCTCTCTCTCTCTCTCTCTCTCTCTCTCTCTCTCTCTCTGTCTCTCTGCATTTTCCACTCATCGTTACATTTTTGATACACGAGAAAAGAATTGACACTACAATGTTACAGACATAAGTTTAGTAGTGACAGATGTTTTCTCGTAACTTTCAATTAAAAAATAACCGAGATTTCTTGGTACGAAACTAAAAAAAAAGGGGACAAAAAGATGAAATAAAAAAAGGGAGAAAAAAGAGGGGCATTGGAACCATTAAAGTTACGAAAAAGTGTACTGAGAGAGAGAGAGAGAGAGAGAGAGAGAGAGAGAGAGAGAGAGAGAGAGAGAGAGAGAGAGAGAGAGAGAGAGAGAGAGAGAGAGAGAAGTGAAACCAATGACTTTTAAGAATCTATAACAGCGAGTTGATTAGCTCTCTCTCTCTCTCTCTCTCTCTCTCTCTCTCTCTCTCTCTCTCTCTCTCTCTCTCTCTCTCTCTCTCTCTCTCTCTCTCTGTTGTTATCATATTTAACTGCTAAAACCTGAGAGAGAGAGAGAGAGAGAGAGAGAGAGAGAGAGAGAGAGAGAGAGAGAGAGAGAGAGAGAGAGAGAGAGAGAGAGAGAGTGTAGGAAATTTAATATATCACAATCTAAACATCAGAAAATGCAAACTAACTATATATAAAAAAAAAAGTTAAATTCTGAAAAGCAACAAACAACTCGAAAATACAAACATGATAATAAAGAAATAAAAAAATAGAAAAGAGAAGAATAGAAGAAAGAGAGATAAAGATAGAGAGAGAAAGATAAATTTCCTGTGAGAGAAAAAAAATATTTATTGTTTATTTTGTTTTATTATTGTTACTTCTAAATTTACTGTTTTATTTCTACTACTACTACTACTACTACTACTACTACTACTACAATATACCCATTTTATACATGCATTTTATACTTACTTTCTACTACAATTCAGTCAAAATATACACATATTCACTTTTCTAATACATTTTATACTCACTATTACAATACACTCATAAAAATACACACACATACAGCTTTACCATGCATTTTTATACCCACTTCCTTACTTTCTGCACTCATTGCCTCGTCATGACGCTTCTCTCACGTCCCCA
>NC_087181.1:11416316-11423816 GCF_035594125.1 Scylla paramamosain
TGTGTGTGTGTGTGTGTGTGTGTGTGTGTGTCGTTGGTACTATTGTTAGGTTGAATGTTCCCGCTCAGAGTACGATGACTTGTGTTGAGGTACGAAGGCTCGCAATGCATTTTGGGTTGAATGTTGTAGATTAAAGGACTGGTGAAATGCGTATGTTTTGATGTTTTGCTGTGTTAGAGTATAGTAGTAGTGGTAGTAGTAATAGTAGCAGTTATTGTTGTTGTTCTTAATGATGCTGTTGTTGTTACTACTACTACTGTTACTGCTACTACTACTACTTGTTAAATTTACATTCCTTAGAGAGACGAAGGTTAAGAGGGGACCTGATAGAAGTCTTTAAGTGGTATAAGGGTTTTAACAAGGGAGATGTAAGCAAAATTCTTAGGATCAGCAACCAGGGTAGAACAAGAAATAACGGGTTCAAGCTTGAAAAATTTAGGTTTAGGAAGGAGATAGGAAAAAATTGGTTCTCAAATAGAGTGGTAGATGAGTGGAACGGACTCAGTAATCATGTAGTTAGTGCTAGGACACTAGAGAGCTTTAAGAGAAGATTAGACAAGTTTATGGATGGGGATAGCAGATGGAAATAGGTAGGTGTGTTTCATACAGGGACTGCCACGTGTAAGCCTGGTCGCTTCTTGCAGCTTCCCTTATTTCTTATGTTCTTATGTTCTTATGTACTACTACTACTACTACTACTACTACTACTACTACTACTACTACTACTACTACTACTACTTATTGTCATTGTTCATGCTGCTGAAGGTATTACCACTACGACTACTATTACTACTACTACTACTACTACTATTACTACTACTCATTGTTCCTGCTGCTGAGGCTACTACTACTACTACTACGACTACTATTACTACTACTACTACTACTACTACTACTACTGTTTCTGCTACAATTATTATTATTATTATTAGTAGTAGTAGTAGTAGCATTAGTAGTAGTCGTAGTGGTAGTAGTAGTAGCCTCAGCAGCAGGAACAATGAGTAGTAGTAATAGTAGTAGCAGTAATAGTAATAGTAGTTGTAGTGGTAATACCCTCAGCAGCATGAACAATGACAATAAGTAGTAGTAGTAATAGTAGTACTACTACTACTACTACTACTACTACTATTACTACTACTACTACTACTATTACTACTATTACTACTACTACTACTATATTAGCACATGATAAATAAATAGGAATATGAGAGAGAGAGAGAGAGAGAGAGAGAGAGAGAGAGAGAGAGAGACAGAGTGTGTGTGTGTGCGTATGTGTGTGGGTTGTTATGACGTCAGATGGTGTGGTGTGTCTCGCCATCCCGAACGTTGCCAGCTCCACCAATCACCGTCTTCCCTCTCACCCTCTCTCTCTCTCTCCCATGACCTTGGCAGTGACAGTTTCCTCCACGTGTTATAAATTTTTGGGCAGTCAATGAATAAAATTTTTCTCATTCTTATTTTATCTTTTGTTCTTATTTTTAATTTAGTTTGATTTGCTTTGTTTTTTTTCGCGTTTTGGTGTCATAGACCGAGCTTTATTACAGCGTCTGGAAGCTTCTAGACTAGTTCAGTGGCGCCCCCCACCGCCCTCCCCCCTCTCTCTCTCTCTCTCTCTCTCTCTCTCTCTCTCTCTCATCACGTGTCTTATGCAATTCTCCTTTTCCAATCTATATAATGCAGAGAGAGAGAGAGAGAGAGAGAGAGAGAGAGAGAGAGAGAGAGAGAGAGAGAGAATGACCAAGATTTCCTTGTGACAGAATGAGGGAGCGACTGACAAAATGAGAGAGAGAGAGAGAGAGAGAGAGAGAGAGAGAGAGAGAGAGAGAGAGAGAGAGAGAGAGAGAGAGAGAGGATAAACGGAGTTACTCAACCTAATCTTGCTCTATATATTCATTAAAGCGAATGATTCTTGTCTCTCACAATTGCTACGGCTTTGTGTGTGTATGTGTGTGTGTGTGTGAGGGAGTGAGTTTGAGGAAAGAAAATATTAAAAGAAAGAATGAAGAAAGAGAGAGAGAGAGAGAGAGAGAGAGAGAGAGAGAGAGAGAGAGAGAGAGAGAGAGAGAGAGAGAGAGAGAGACCGTTTGTTCATTAAAGTTAACTGTTTTTAACTTTTTCATCTAACCCTGAATTAGAGAGAGAGAGAGAGAGAGAGAGAGAGAGAGAGAGAGAGAGAGAGAGAGAGAGAGAGAGAGAGAGAGAGAGATCATTCTGTAGACAACAGGAATGGTCAGGTATTGATGAAGAATCTCTCTCTCTCTCTCTCTCTCTCTCTCTCTCTCTCTCTCTCTCTCTCTCTCTGCTAATTTTATATGCCCAATGATGTTCGGTTCTGATTAAGTATAGGAAAATAAAATAAAATAAGAAATAGGATATATATATATATATATATATATATATATATATATATATATATATATATATATATATATATATATAGAGAGAGAGAGAGAGAGAGAGAGAGAGAGAGAGAGAGAGAGAGAGAGAGAGAGAGAGAGAGAGAGAGAGAGAGAGAGAGAGATATATATATATATATATATATATATATATATATATATATATATATATATATATATATATATATATATATATATATATATATATATATATATATATATATATATATATATATATATATATATATATATATATATATATATATATATATATATATATAGAGAGAGAGAGAGAGAGAGAGAGAGAGAGAGAGAGAGAGAGAGAGAGAGAGAGAGAGAGAGAGAGATTCTGTGGACAACAGGAATGGTCAGGTATTGATGAAGACTCTCTCTCTCTCTCTCTCTCTCTCTCTCTCTCTCTCTCTCTCTCTCTCTCTCTCTGCTAATTTTATGTGCCTAATGATGTTCGGTTCTGATAAAGTACAGGCCTTGTGCAGTGTGTGTGTGTGTGTGTGTGTGTGTGTGTGTGTGTGTGTGTGTGTGTGTGTGTGTGTGTGTGCGTGCGCTCGTGTGTGTGTGTGTGTGTGTGTGTGTGCATGCACTCGTGTGTGTGTGTGTGTGTGTGTGTGTGTGTGCGCTCGTGTTTGTGTGTGTGTGTGTGTGTGTGTGTGTGTGTGTGTGTGTGTTTCCTGCTGTGTAATTGAGTAAAGGAAGCGGACTTTACACACACACACACACACCATAACATTCTTTTCCAATCATTATCACCACCTTCACCATCTCCTCCTCCTCCTCCTCCTCCTATTCCTGTTCCTCGTTTTCTTTTTCTTTGCCTTTTTCTTTTTCTTTTTCTTTTTTTCTTTTCTTTTTCTTCTTCTTCTTCAAGGTTTCTAATACACTATCACTTCTGTAACCATCACTAACAACTTTCAAAAATAGTCTAAGATTTTCAGCTAACTAATCAACCTTGAATCTATTTTATGGAAGGTGTTAAATTCCCTAGTGTTTATATTCAATATTCTATATACTCCTATTATAATCTCTACCTACATCAATGTTTCTATGCGTCATGACTCTTCATCTTAACTTCTTGCTACTGTTAGAACCTTTTTAATTAATTTTAACACTTTTTTTTTTCGTCTCTGCTTCATAATGATCTGATTAGGATGTTATCTGTTCTTATCACAATCTCTTCTTGCTTGTTTCCATGGTTGAAGCCCTCACTTTCTGACCTCCTTGTTATTGTTAGAACTTTTATTATTTTCATCACATGTTATCTCCGCTACTTCATAATGATTTGGGTATATTATTATCTGTTCGTGTTTCTGCATATCTCTCTCACTCTCTCTCTCTCTCTCTCTCTCTCTCTCTCTCTCTCTCTCTCTCTCTCGCTCTCTTTTCTTCACCTTATTCCTTACCTCCTTGCTATTGTTAAAAGTGTGTTGTTATTATCACTAGTTTTGTCTATCTCTACTTTATAATGATTTGTGTACGTTATCATCTGTTTCTCTCTCTCTCTCTCTCTCTCTCTCTCTCTCTCTCTCTCTCTCTCTCTCTCTCTCTCTCTCTCTCTCTCTCTCTCCTTCATTTCCTTATTCCTTAATTCCTTGATGTTGTTAGACTTGTTTTATTATTCTTTGATCAATAGTTCTTATCCTTCTTCTGGGTACGTAGCTGTCTTTCTCTCTGTCTGTCTGTTTGTTCGTCTCTGTCTGTGTGTCTGTCAGTGACCTTGTTTGCCTGACTGATTGCTTGTTTCTGCTGTGACACCCCACCCCTCTCTCTCTCTCTCTCTCTCTCTCTCTCTCTCTCTCTCTCTCTCTCTCTCTCTCTCTCTCTCTCCCAATACCTCCTGCTGCGCTGTCTGGTTCGGTTACAACTGGTTCACTCTATCACTAACTGTTTTTAATCTCGTAATATTCAGCTCACTTATACATTACTATGCTCTGGTCATCTTCCCTCGGTTTACGTAAGAAGTGCTCCGGTAAAGGGCAACAAAACGGAAGAAAAAAGCCTACTAAAGGTGTAATTTTTGGGGTCGTTTTTGGTGGCGGCTGTTGTTTTGGTTTGAATGGTTCTGGGTGTGTTTGAGTGGTTCTGGGAGTAGTTTGTGTGTGTTTGTGTGTGTCTTTTGGGTGTGTGTATAAGAGTTTTTAGTGTGTTTTGGAAGTTCTGGTTATGTTTTGTGTTGTTTTGTGTGTGTTTGGGTGTGCTTCGGTTCGTTTTATGTATGTTTTGTGTGTGGGTGTTTTTGAGGGTGTTTAAGGGTGTTTTGTGTATTTTAAGTGTTTAAAGCTGTTTTAAGTATGTTTTAGGTATATTATTGGGGTGTTTAGATGTTTTAAAGTGTTACAAATATATGTTAGCAGTGTTTTAGGTGTTGTTACGTGTTTTGAGTGTGTTTCAGGAGTGTTTTGGAAGCGTCTGGTGTATGTCTAAAGGACGTATGTTATCAAGGACAGCTTCAAACAAACACACACACACACACACTGATTGTCCTTTCCTCTCTACCTTCATCACATCCTTCCTTTTTGTTTATTCTTCACCAATTCTAGCGCTCGTGTTCCTCTGTTTGCACATGACCAACACCCCTTTTTTATCCCTCCGCATCCTCCTCCCTTGCAGACGGGCGCCTCTCTACCCACTGGCTGGCTTAGGGACACAGCAACCCGAGTGTAGGTGAAGAGAAACACTCCCCTGGTAAGCAAGTGAATAGATGTCTTGTACTGTTTGTTTCTTGTGTGTGTGTGTGTGTGTGTGTGTGTGTGTGTGTGTGTGTGTGTGTGTGTGTGTGTGTGTGTGTGTGTTCTTTTTTTAGTCCTTTTTCTTTTTTGGTTTTTATTTCCTTCCTCTTCATCATTATTGGTCTCTTAGTCTTTCATATGTTACTTCTTTCTTTTCTTTTCCTTGTAGTTTTTATTCTCTTCTATTTATCCTTCTCCTCCTCCTCTTATTCTTCTACGTCTTTCTCTTCTTCGTCTTCATTGGTTGCTTCCTCTTTAATTTCTTACTTTTTTCTTTTCTTTCTGTAGTTCTTCTTCCTCTTCTTCCTCCTCCTCCTCCTCCTTCTCTTCTTCTTTTTCTTCAGCATTGATTTCTTCTCCTCTTTCATCTTACTTCTTCCAACTCTTCTTCTTTATCCTCTTTTATCCTCTTCCACTGTCCTCCTCCTCTTCTTCGTTTTTATTGACCTCTTCCTCTTCCGTCTCTTATATTATTATTATTGTTGTTGCTGTCGTTGTTGTAGTTATTGTTGATTTTTTTTTTAGAGTTATATAATACGCTCACCTCCTCCACTACCTCCTCCTCCTCCTCCTCCTCCTCCTCCTCCTTCTCTCAGCTACAGTACAAGATGCAGCGATAAACGTGTCTAATTTTAGCCACCATTATGAACTCTTAATGTCAAGCTGCCATCCCCTTTTTTTTCATCTTCGTTTCTTTCTTTTTTCTTTTTCTTCAAGAGGATGTGGAGTTCAAGTCTTTTTCAAGGAGTTTAAATTTGATGCAGTTTTCTTTTTTTTTTTTTTTTATAGATCTTTTTCCCTGTTTTTATTTCTCTCGCTTCTCTCTCTTTTTTTTTTTTTTTTTCGTGGTGGAAATGATGTTAAAAGCTATATAATTTTCTCCTTTTTTTACTTCATTTTTTTGTTCTTTTTTGTCTGTTTTCGTTTTTTCGTTGTTTTTCGTGTTTTTTCTTTGTTTGTTATTATGAAAGGTAAGAATGTAAGAAAGAAAAGGAGGTTACTGTTTATTATCGTGATTTATTCATACTTCTCTCTCTCTCTCTCTCTCTCTCTCTCTCTCTCTCTCTCTCTCTCTCTCTCTCTCTCTCTCTCTCACTTTATTTCATTTGCCTCTTATCACCACTTGCTTACTATTACAGCTGCCCCCCCCACTCCCACTCTCTCTCTCTCTCTCTCTCTCTCTCTCTCTCTCTCTCTCTCTCTCTCTCTCTCTCTCTCGCTCTTTCTGTCATGTACATAACCTTGGACACACACACACACACACACACACACACACACACACACACACACACACACACACACACACACACACACACACACACACACACACACACACACACACACACACACACACACACACATACACACACACTAGTCCTCTCACTTCTTGTATTGTCATGCGCCAAGCTAAGGGAATAAGGAATAAAAGGAGCTTAAGTCTAAAGGGAAGAAGAGAAATGGAAGAGGAGGAGGCAGAGAAAGAAATAATAAATAAGTAATATGACTGGTGGAGGGATGAAAATGACAGAGAGAGAGAGAGAGAGAGAGAGAGAGAGAGAGAGAGAGAGAGAGAGAGAGAGAGAGAGAGAGAGAGAGAGATGGACTTGTGAATGAGGAAATATAATAAGAAGAGGAGGGAGAAGAATGACATGATTGATATAGGGAAAAAAAGGAAGAAAAAAGGAAGAAAAAGGTGGAATGTTGAATGAAGGAATAGAGCAAGAAGAGGAAGGGGAAGAATACCATAACTGATATAGGAAAAAAGTAAGAAAATAAGGAAATAAAACATGAAATAGCGAATAAGGGAATAAAAAGGGAAAAGGAAAGAGAAAAAAAGATCGGTACAGGAATAAAAAAAAAAAAAAAACTGACCGGAAAAAAAGTAAAAAAAAAAAAAAACGAATAGTGAATGAGGGAACAGACGCAGTGAAATTGGAATTATTGGTTTACGTTATATTGACATTTTCTTTTTATTCATTCTTCCTTCCCCCACTTTTTTTTTTTTTTTTTTTTTTACGTAGACTTCAAGGGCGTAGGAAGGATAGGAGGGCAGGAGGGAACGTTGCTGAGACTGAGCAGGTAAAGGAATGACAAAATGTATATTTGAAAGGATTTGCGATTATCTATGTATATTCTTAAGTGTATACGAGTATCCATATATATATTAAGGGTAGGAGTTATGCATGTATATTTTGGGTATTTGAGTATTTCTGTATATTTTGGGGATAACTGAATGTTTACGCATATTTTTGGGAGTATACTTAATTAAAGATACGATATTTCTTGATTGGAGAGAAACATATGATACAAGTTCAAAGGAAGCAATGAGTACGATATTTATGTGACTACAGGTACGATAT
>NC_087181.1:11433816-11451316 GCF_035594125.1 Scylla paramamosain
CCGGGTTTCACTATATGGCTTCAACTAATACACTGCTTAAACTTTCCTTGCATTATTCACCCATTACTCATACTTTGACGCATGTAGGGTCGAGTGAGATTGGCATACGTGTAGTTTAATTCTTGGAGAGTGAAATAGTGAACCAGGGATTGAGTGTGCGTGTGCAGTGCGTGTGTGCGTGTGTGTGTGCGCCGGGGCGTCCTGTTGCTGGCGGCAGAGGCAGTGTTGCTCCCGTAATAAGAGCAACGTTTCTGATCGACAGTTTCTTGTGGGTGAAAGGGACATGACGGGGACGAAAAGCCAGGCCGCGGTGGAATACAGAACTGGTCAATGCTTGGGTGAAAGATGACCGGTATTTCGCGTCTTGTGGGATTTTGTTGAGTTATTTCCTGTTGCTGGGATGGGATGGAACGACATATCAGCTGCATTCTCTCTCTCTCTCTCTCTCTCTCTCTCTCTCTCTCTCTCTCTCTCTCTCTAACTGTAAATTGCGGTAGAGGTGATATTGCTAATGGAATGTTGACTGATTTAGGAACGCCAGGAGTGAGATTTTGAAACGTGAAGTGATATTGAAAGAATAAATTGAAGGGAAAAATTTTGAGGATAGTACGAGTAAAGTATGTACATAAGAGTGTGTGTGTGTGTGTGTGTGTGTGTGTTTTATGACACGTTTACAGCAAGCAGTGAGTGTGGCAACCTTCGATTATTATTTAAACTTAGTCCACGTCGTTCAGTGATTTTGAATGATTTGGTGTGTTTTGGTGCCAAGACTTTGCAAGTGTTTGCAGAACTGGGCGACCTTGAGATGTGTGGAGGAGGTGACGGGGAGAGTGGGAGAGGGAGAGGAGAGAGAGAATACAGAGGTTGTTGGCCAGAGGAGGTAGGGAAGACAAGGAGAGGAGAGGTGGCTAAATGTGAAAATGAGAGTGTGAGTTAGGGACGAGGAGAGGAATGAGAATAAATGCATGATTTTTTTGCATCATAGGGGACGTAGTGATGGAGAGAGGGAGAGGAGGGAGAGAAGACAAGGGAAGGAGAGGTGGCTAAATGTGGAAATGGGAGTTTGAGTTAGAGACGAGGAGGGAAATGAGAATAAATTTATGACTTTATTGCATCATAGGGAACTAAGTGATAGAGAGAGGGAGAAAAGGGGGAGAGACAGAAAAGAGAGTGAGGCTAAATGTGGAAATGACAGAATTTAAGAGTCTGAGAGAGTAATGAGATGAATTCACTATTTTCTTGCACCATAGGGAACATTGCAGCGCCTCCTCTGCATTATACTGGTGGCAGTGGCCTTGGGTGATCATATAGCAGGCTGTCGGTCCCTCTCTTCACCCATCGTCATGATATTAAGAGCGCGGCCAGGCTTCCAGTAGGGGTGACCTTCTCGACGGGTTATGCTAAAGGCTCCAATACTTTGTCAACCGAGGATTAGCGAAACGGAGTGGTTTTTGGATTGGGACTAAAGATGCTTACTTTGTCGAATGAAGAATAGTGAAGCAAAGGGCTAGTATGAGGACTAGAAAAGAGGACCCTGCATGATTGGCGAATGTATAGACCAGAGTGAAGACTCACTGTAGATACGAGAATCATTGCATGAGTGTTTTGTTAAAGGTTTCAGTAGTTTAGACGGTTCATGCATCGGGACTAGAAATACGAGAACCATTGCATGAGTGGAGACTGTATAGGAACTTTCGCCACTGCTAATAAATAATGAAAAATAATGCAAAGCCACGCACTTTCTCATGACCTGTTTAGTCTTTCCTGTCAAAAAATAAGTCTCCGTTGTCTTATTCACGTTACAGTTAAATGCATTATAGCTTTCCATTATGCACTCGAAACCTGTATAACAAAAGTGTTCTTACCCGTCTCAGCTGCACTGGCAAAATAAACGCCACCACTTGCGTAATCTTTCAGAAGAAAAAGTTTTTTTGAACTTACATTTCTTAGGCGTTGGTAAAGAAGGGCCCCGATAGAAGTCTTTAACTGATATAGGGGATAAAACAAGGGTGTCATAAACAAATTCTCAAGGTCAACAATGAGGATAGAACAAGGAATAATGGGTTCAAACCTTGAAAAAAAAAAAAATTAGATTCAAGAAAGAGATACGAAGAAATTAGTTCTAAAATAGAGTGGTAGATGAATGAAATTGATTCAGTAATCAGGTTGTTAGTACTGAGTAATTAAGGGAGTTTTAAAAGAAGATTAGACAAATTTAGGGATGAAGATGATAGGCATAAACACTAATAAGAACCAATGTAACTTCATCTAGAGCTTTTTGAAAGTAGTGGAGATACGGTGAAGTGTTGCAGAATATGGTCCTGTATGGGTCTTGAAGGGAGCAATACTATCTGGGAGATGCAGGTGTGGGGCACCCTGGATGTGGTGCTGCCGTGTGGGAAAACCACTTTGCCAGACTGGTTGGAACACACACTAGAGTAAGCTGGATTATGTCAGTTGGAAGGTCCTCTTTTGAAGAAAGCTGATTGTGGTTAAAGAATGAGGGGCGAGTAGTGGTGGTGGTAATAGTGATGGTGGTAGTGGTGGTAGTTTTATCTCAAAATTGGACGTCATTGCTGCAAAAACGTGTGACAGACAGACAGACAGACAGAAAGAAAGAAAGGCTGGCATACATGCAAGAAAACTGAATACAGTAGTAGTAGTAGGTAGTAGTAGTAGTAGTAGTAGTAGTAGTAGTAGCAGCACGTAGAGTAGTAGTAAGGACTATATTCTGAAACATTTATGCGCCACATCTCCCCTACATTCGACTCTACCAGCTGACGTCACACGGCTTTATGAGGACATTTTTACAATTCTACCGACAATAACATAACCTCTACATTATCAACACCATAACCACTCTAGAGAACCCGGCAAATAATCTTTGTGGCCTTTGAAAACAGTCGAGGCGAGACAGCAAAGTGTATGAACAAAAGCCTAGTGGTAGAAGCGCAGGGAAGCAGGGTAGGCTGGCAGAGCGGGGCATTGCAAGGGGCCGGAGAGGGCGAGCGTTGACAGGAAACCAGCTTGCAGGCGGGAGAGTCTTATTATTGTATGGAGATTGCCCTTAAGTTGGCCTGGGATGCGTTGACCCTCTGCGCTTCCTCAGTTCTTCCCGCTGTTTTCTGTGGGGACAATGAGAGAGAGAGAGAGAGAGAGAGAGAGAGAGAGAGAGAGAGAGAGAGAGAGAGAGAGAGAGAGAGAGAGAGAGAGAGAGAGAGAGAGAGAGAGAGAGAGAGAGAGAGAGTGGTGATAGATAAGAGAAAGGAAAACGAAAATGGAATGAGCGGTTTCAGTTAACACACACACCAACACACACTCTCTCTCTCTCTCCTCTCTCTCTCTCTCTCTCTCTCTCTCTCCTCTCTCTCCTCTCCTCATCTCCTCTCTCTCTCTCTCTCTCTCTCTCTCATAATACAAAATCAGCTCACATTTCAAAGTTGGATGAACTCAAGAGCTGGCCACTCTTCCCAGAGAGAGAAAAAAAAAGTAACTGGAATTGAATGCTATAAATAAACAAACAATTTATTTTTTTTTTCGCCCTCTTTTTATTAATCTATTTTTGTTGTGAGAGACAATCAGTGGGGGTTTTCAAAATTTAATTTTTTTTCTTTCATTTCCTGAATTTGATTTATTTTCTTATTCTTGGTTTGTCTCCCTTGTGCGTTAATATAAATAAAACTTAATGAGTGAATGATGGAAAAGTATGGGAAGTGTGTGTGTGTGTGTGTGTGTGTGTGTGTGTGTGAAGAGAAAGAGAGTGAAATAGAACATTCGTATCTCAGGAAATTGACAGATGTTGATAAAAGGACGATCACGAAATTTCACAAGAGGATAATTGAAGAAGAAGAAAAAGAAGAAGAAAAAAAAAGATAGGAAAAGTGATAAATCGTATCTTTCTTTTATGTATATTTCATGACACAACCAGAAATTGAAAGTTAAAGATAAAACAGACAAGATATATATATATATATATATATATATATATATATATATATATATATATATATATATATATATATATATATATATATATATATATATATATATATATATATATAAAGAGAGAGAGCGAGAGAGAGAGAGAGAGAGAGAGAGAGAGAGAGAGAGAGAGAGAGAGAGAGAGAGAGAGAGAGAGAGAGAGAGAGAGAGAGAGAGAGAGAGAGAGAGAGAGAGAGAGAGAGAGAGAGAGAAAGCAAAAACCGTCCCTTTTATGTAAATCTCATGACACAACCAGAAATAGAAAGTTGAAAGATAAAACACACAATTAAGGAAACCATTCAACATGAGTGGGTGTGTGAAGAAGAACCCTTAAGTAAAAAAAAGAGTCAAGTACTGCTCAATATATATTTTTTTTCAGTTTGCGAGGCAGTGATAACGAGACTGACGCCAGTGTGATAATGCAATCTGGCTCACCCCACTACACCCGAACTCTGCCCCGAGACTGTCTGTCACTGCTTTCAAAGGCCATATTATGAAACACTTGCGAGTGCACCTCATTAACTCTCAAAATCCGAGTGGCTCCTTGGAAGGTATTGAATTTGTCCATTTCAGCTTTAAATCGTACGAAGCTATAAACGCCTAGACCGAAAATTTTGCTAGACAATACACAGCAGAATGATTGTTCAGTGCCTCAAAAACTCAATTCCTCCATCTATCAACTTGACACAGCCTTCCAGACAACTATCCCCTCTTCTTCAATGACACTTAACTGTCCCCCCCTTCTACACTGAACATCCTCGGTCTGTCCTTTACTTATAATCTGAACAGGAAACTTCACATCTCATCTCTAGCTAATACAGCTTCTATGAAGTTAAGTGTTCTGAGACGTCTCCGCCAGTTTTTCTCACCCCCCAGCTGCTAAATCTGTACAAGGGCCTTATCCGTCCATGTATGGAGTATGCTTCACATGTCTTGGGGGGTTCCACTCATACCGCTCTTCTAGACAGGGTGGAATCAAAAGCTTTTCGTCTCATCAACTCCTCTCCTATAAGTGATTGTCTTCAGCCTCTCTCTCATCGCCACAATGTTGCATCTCTAGCTGTCTTCTATCGCTATTTTCATGCTAACTGCTCTTCTGATCTTGCTAACTGCATGCGGCCTCGCTACACAAGACTTTCCTCTCTCTCTCACCCCTATTCTGTCCACCTCTCTAATGCAAGAGTTAACCAGTATTCTCAATCATTCGTCCCTTTCTCTGGTAAACTCTGGAACTCCCTGCCTGCTTCTGTATTTCCACCTTCCTATGACTTGAATTCCTTCAAAAGGGAGGTTTCAAGACACTTATCCTTCAAATTTTGACTACCACTTTGGACCCTTTTATGGGACTGGCATCTCAGTGGGCATTTTGTTTTTTATTGGATTTTTTTTTTGCCCTTGGCCAGTGTCCCTCCTACATAAAAAAAAAATAAATAAAATAAAATAAATAAAAATAAAAAAAATGAAAAAAAATAAGACTGCGCCCGTGAAACTTCTTAAAATCGTGTAATCTTAGGCTAAATTAAGAGCATAAGAAAGCCACCACATTCAGAGGGTTAATTTCATAAACCTGTAGTTAAAGTTACACGGGTTTTTAATGGAAATGTTTCATAATATGGCCTTTGAAAGCAATGACAGACAGTCGCGGGACAGAGTTCGTGTGTAGTGGGGTGAGGCAGATTGCATTATCACACTGGCGACAGTCTCGCTATCACTGCTTCGAAAATTGAAAGAATATTGAACAGTACTTGACTTTTTTTTTTCTTTTTATCAACAGGAAAAACGCTTTTGGGAACTCGACTAATGATCTCTATGGCCTTTGAAAACAGTCATGGTGAGAGAGCAAAGCGTCTCCGAATGCGAGCTCAAATCTTACGGGATTTTATCTCTACTAATCTAGCAGAATGCAGCTGTTGGTGGGGTTTTCCAACGGTGCTTTCCAAGAGTATTAAAATAGGTTAGCATGCTATAGTGGAAATTATTAGTGTGTTTACGTGTGTTTTTCGTGATGCTAATAGTTTTATCAGGTTCTATTGGAAGTTACTGGGGTTTTAAGGGTGTTCTTTGTGATTCTGATATGTTAACTGGCTGTAGTGGAAATTATTAGCGTTTTTAAAGATGATTTTATGATTCTAATATTCTCAACAGGTTCTAGTGGAAGTAACTGGGGTTTTCAGTGGTGTATTCTATGGTTCTAGTGAGTGTGATGACGGGAAAAACTGATACAAACGCATGATTCAAACTAGTTGTGCTTTAAAAAAACTTTCCTCTTTTGCTGTCAATGGCCTGTGAATCAAGAGATGGTGGATAAACTGAGTTCGACACCAGGACGGGACACCTGCTACAGAAACATGCCTCAGACAAGTAGTCTAACCTTTCTCTTCTACTCTCGATAACTTTGGAATCATGAAAGGGGCATTTATAGGATAAGTCTTAACATATTCTTCCCTAATTTAGTCCCAACCATGGCACAGCTGTTCCAGATACATGTCTGAAACCAGTAATCTAATGTTCCTCTTCTACTTACGATGACCTGTGAATCATGAACGGGTGGTGTGTGTGTTTGAAAGTACCTGTGAATCACGAAGGGGGTAGTTAACTTTGAACCTACCAGGATAATAGTTATAGACATGTGACAAATCAGTAGTCCACCTTTCCTCTTCCGCTCTCGATAACCTTTGAATCTTGAATGAGTGGTGTGTGTCTAAAGGTACCTGTGAATCACGAAGGGGTAGTTAAACTTTGAACCGCCGGAACATCAATAACAAACATGTAACAAATCAGTAGTCCACCTTTCCTCTCCACTTTCGATGACCTGTGGAAACGTCTGAGTCTGATGCAACGTCCTTATCAGTCATGGGAAGGTGGCTAACTTTAAATCTGACGCCAGGGCAACAGTTTCAGATTCATTACTCAAACCAGTAGTCAGACTTTCCTCTCCAGCTCTCGATGACCCGTGGATAAATCTGAGTCTGATGCAACTTCCACTTGAGATAACCTTGCCAGGACACGATGCTGGCTGGCTGGCTGACTGGCTGTCCGGTGCCCTTAGGAAGACCTCTGTTGGTACTGTTACTATTCGTGTTCTCATCCCTTTCTCCCTCGCCTTGCGTTGGGTGGGGTGATGTTGACGTCTTGTTATTGTGTTGTTCGCATTGTTGGGGGTACTTGTGTGCGTGTGTGTGTGTGTGTGTGTGTGTGTGTGAAGGATGTTTTTGTGTTTGTGTTTGTTTTGTGGTCATCTCTCTCTCTCTCTCTCTCTCTCTCTCTCTCTCTCTCTCTCTCTCTCTCTCTCTCTCTCTCCGTGTTTTTTTTTCGTTTTTTTCTTCGTTTTTTTTTTAGTTTGTTGTCTGTTTTTTTTTTTTTTTTATGTGTCTGGCTGCCTGTCTGCCTGTCTGCCTATCTCGTGTCTATTATGCCCGTCTGTATGATTGTTAGTCCCTGGTTCTGTGTTTGTGTGTGTGTGTGTGTGTGTGTGTGAACTCATATTTAGAAACATGACAAGAAAGTTCTTGGTATTAAGATGAAAACAACTGTTTTGCCAGAACTGTCCTCGTGATAATACTATGAATGGACACAATATTTGTACACAATGGTGAGCCTTCCTTGTGTAACGCCTGGAGCTAAGTACATCAGTTACCGAGGCTCTTGCAGTGAAGGTCTTAGCAGTAGTAGTAGTAGTAGCAGTAGTAGCAGTAATTTTGTTGTTATAGTTTTGATATTCTCAAGAATTTAACTCTCTCTCTCTCTCTCTCTCTCTCTCTCTCTCTCTCTCTCTCTCTCTCTCTCTCTCTCTCTCTCTCTCTCTTACACACAAAATGTTATTACATTTTATAACACTGCAATTACTCCAACATTTTACCATTTTCATCACGCACTTAGGAAACGAAGGATGGATGAAGAAGGAGGAGGATGGAGGACCAACTGTATATTTTATATTTCCCGCAGGGTTAATGCGTGCAAGAGCAACTTTATTAGTCTTCAAGTTTTTCTTTTTTTCCCTCGGAGTACCAGGATGTGACTTTCGCTTCGTGTGTGTGTGTGTGTGTGTGTGTGATTGGATACTAAAGCCACGTTGGTCTTTGCAATATTCCGATTCCTTTTCGTCACATGCCCGGGACGTAACGCTGATGAGTCACATACGGATCCCAGGACAAGTGAGAGGTGTGATGGGCTGAAAACTCGCATGATGGGGGTGTGCAGGTGTGGGGCATGAGGGACGGGTGTCAGTACCTCGCTTGCACACCTGTAGCACCTCCTGTATATTTCTATAGCGATTAATTACATAACTTCCTGCAGTAGTTGTGTAAGCGAGTCTCCTTTGAAGGGACCTCTTTGTGACGTCATCGCAACCCTCTCCAGTGGTTGGTGCCATGAATCGATGTGTTTACCTCGCCAAGTAACTGTATCTGGAAGCCTCCAGAGGCACACGCAAGCACGTCCACGTACTACGGCCTAACCAACCCCTTCCCTGTGAGTCTGTGTGGGCAGACTTACCGGTGTGTTTGGAGGCGAAAATGATCGTTAAATAAATGGAGGGAGTTAATATTCAGAGGAGACGTGGAGCCTGAAGCCAAGCCCCGCCCAGAAGAGTGTTGACAGAATATGCTGGTGCGCCGGGACGCTCCACCACCAGTCAGACGAGACCAGTGAAGCTTTGCGGTCAGCTCTTGCGGACTTGCACTCTCTCGCCTCTGTCTCAGTGGCACGTAGACCAAAGACAGCTGCTCTGACCCGCCATTCATTCAGTGCTCGCGATGGCGCCCCAAGCCCCAGACCAAGACCTGAAGGACGACTTGCTAGAGGGTGAAGAGGAGCACCACGATGTGCTGGAGGTGCGAGAAATTAACATTGACTTTCGAAAAATACTCTCCGACCTGCGAAATCTGGACTGGTCGAAGGTGGTCTGGAAAAACGTGATACTCTTCTTTTTGCTTCACTTATACAGCGTGTACGGACTGTACGAGGCGATCTTCGTGGCGAAGTGGAAAACCCTCGCGTTCAGTGTGGTGCTTTACTTCATGGCCGCGCTGGGGATCACCATGGGAGCGCACCGGCTATGGTCTCACCGCTCCTTCAAGGCTACGTTGCCCCTGCGTATAATTCTCGGTGTGTGTCAGACCATAGCCTTTCAAAACGACATCTACGAGTGGGCGAGGGACCATCGCGTGCATCACAAGTACAGCGAGACAGACGCCGACCCGCACAATGCACGACGCGGCTTTTTCTTCTCTCACATGGGCTGGCTGATGTACCGCAAGCACCCGAGTGTCATCGATAAGGGCCGCCGCCTCGACCTGTCTGACCTGGAGAAAGACATTGTGGTGATGCTGCAGCGTAAGTACTACCTGCCACTGGTGGTGACCATGTGCTTCGTGCTGCCCACCGTCATTCCTTGGATGATGTGGGATGAGCACCTCATCACGTCACTCATGGTGGCTGGTTTCCTGCGCTACACACTCGTGCTGCACGTCACCTGGTTCGTCAACTCCCTGGCACACTGGGTGGGCAGCAAACCCTTCGACAAGAACATCTACCCCTCGCAGAACCCCGTGGTGGCTTACCTGTCCCTGGGGGAGGGCTGGCACAACTACCATCACGTCTTTCCTTGGGATTACCGCACGGCTGAGTTCGGCGGGCTCATTAACTACAACATCACCAGCCTGGCCATCGACCTGTGCAGCAAGGTGGGCCTGGCGTATGACCTCAGGACAGTCACGCCGGAAATGATCGACAGACGCATCAACCGCACCGGCGATCCGTCCTATGTTCCAGTGTACGCCAAGACCAAGACCAAGTAGAGCCCCGCTCCGCCCCGCCACGCCCCGCCACGACCCACCACGCAACGCCACACCTTCCTTCTCTCCACCACCGCCCCGCCCCGCCCCACGCCCCGCACCCTTCACATGCACAATAATCTTCTAGAACGTAAGGCGGTATGAGTGTGTCTCTTGAAGTAACTTAAAAAAAAAAATAATCGATTCCTTGCAAAACTGAGATGATTTAATATAAAGATGATGAATTCCATATTTGCTCCTCACAGCTAGATGATATAACTGTTAAAGGAATGAATGGTTCTTGTACGGTACGTATTATATATATACATATATATTTATATATTATATATATAATCCATTGCCTTCTATATTTACAAAGTTATGAAAGTTGATGCAGTGATAAACGTACATCAATACTATACATAAAAATAGCTGTCAAAGGAATACATAGGGACCGAAGTATTTTTTACCTATGAGAACTGCTGATATGAAGTATACATAGAAGAAGTATTAGTACATGTTCTGAATGTCTTAGCCACACGTCAAAGCCTCCTCATACATATACATTTATTTAGTTTACATGTATATCAACACACCAAGGAACTACACCTCAAAACAAACCGCCGCACTCGTGCAGAAGTAGTCTCGAAACATCATGGAGCTTCGGAACACCTGAACACTTAAAAAAAAAAAAAAAAAAAGGGGGAAAAACACTTGGCAACACTCGAGACTGTGGTTCCTTGGCCTCCCTTGCGGTGCGTGCGTGAGGTGTGCTGACTTGTTGCACCTGGGAGAACACACTGATATCTAGACCCTGTGTTGATGCTGCGGAGTGTGGAGTGAAGGTCCCTTATCACTTCCAATTGCTGCAAAAGGAAGGTAGTCATTCATTTTTATGTTCATTGTATCGTGTTGCGTTGTGTTGCTCTTAAGACAACACAGTGTTATCTCTACCCTGGTGTTGATGGTGCAAGGTAAAAATGAAGACCTTTTATTCAGAAATGTTGCAAAGGAAGGTAGTCAGTCTTATCTTCATTGAATCTTGTTGCGTTGTGTTGCTCTTAACCCAACACAGTGTTACCTATACCCTGGTGTTGATGCAAGTAAAGTGAAGGCTTGTCACTCAGATGTTGCAGGGGAAGGTAGTCAGTCACTGTTTGTTTTCCTGGGTTTGTGTTGGGCTGTGTTGCTCCTGGTAAGTTCTCGTGTCAACAACTAACTCTACACACGAAGATTATTGCATGTATGCACCTGTAATTCTCCCACAAGATAAATTGCTTCGATCTTACCTTATATAATATTACCCTATTTAACCTTCCCTTGCCTTACCTCATCTTACCTACCCTACCTAACCTTAACCTTATCTAACCTTACCCTGCCTAACCTTGTCTAACCTTACCCTGCCTAACCTTGTCTAACCTTACCCTGCCTAACCTTGTCTAACCTTACCCTGCTTAACCTTGTCTAACCTTACCCTGCCTAACTATACCTTAACTAACCTTACCTTACCCTACCTTACCTACTCTATCCTAATCTTAGGGTAAAAAAAAAAGCTAATTTATCATGTTGGAAACTACTTAGGGAGAATTTTTATGGTGCAATGTTCATGGAAAGAGATATTAGTCGAGGGAGAGCTTATAGTACACACCCAAGAAGACAGCCAGTCACTCCTGCCGCCCTCGGTGTTACTTAAATTCTGGTTGTGTTGAGGTTGGGTTCACTAAATGGCGGTGCTGTTTCCCTAAGCATCACTTTACTTTCCCCCCCTTTTTTTTATTATTATTTTGAGTTTGTGTTTTTCTGGGTTATAAGTGATAAATAAGTGATAATATTTAACTTTTATGTACTTTTTTGTACTAATATACTGCATCTTTTTTTTTCTGTAAACGTTCTTGACTTTAATATTTAGTTTCGTTTATCGCTATCATGTTATTTGTTTCTATTTACTATTATTTGTCTTTTATTTGTACTTCCCTCATTTCATCAGTATATTTATTTTGTCCTGACTGACTGACGGAAGAGAATTTGAGTTCCTTAAGTTTAAATTTACCTGGGCAGCGTGAGTAAAATTAATTAGTCACGTGTTACTGACCTTCACGAGGACCGCAGAAGCAAGGTCCGTCACTCTAGTCATTGCCGAGCGCGTAAGACTCCCAGCACACGTGTTTCCCTCCCCTTGCCCAGACCAACCCCCTGGCCTTCACGTGTGTCCCTCCACCACAGAACAACCCTCTTACCTCGACGTGTTTCCCTCTCTTCGCCCAAAATAGTCCTCCTTTTTCCTCCACGTGTTCCCCCCCCCCCCATCAGTTAGCCCTCCTTTTCCTCCTCGTGTTTCCCTCCCTCTAACTAACCCTCCCTTTCCTCCACGTTCTCCACAGACCAGCTCTTTCCCCCACGTACTCTACCCCGTCTACCCCTCCCTTTACCTCCTTCTCAAAACTTTTTTCTCATCACTCCATCACTTCCTCTTCCCCAGTTCCTCTCCTATCACAGTCTTCCCCTTTCCTTCCCAGAGTTCTCACGCATCCTCCTTCGCTCCCCTTCCCATCAGGCAACTTTTTAAAGCTCACTTCTCCATCCCTCTCTCTCTTTCCCTTTTCCTCAACAGTACTGAGTGCCTTTCCTATTGTCCAGTCTCTCCTTCAGGTCTCCCACAGGTCCTAACAAACTCCTTTCCCTTATCTCAGGTCTTCAGGTCCTCCTCAGTCCCTTTCTCAACCGACACATTTCCTTCTTCCCTCCTGGTCAAGTCTTCCCTTCATTCTCCTTTCCCGTCCCATATTTTCTTGATTATTCCGATTATCCTTCTCACGTGTTATCGCTTCCTCCTCTCTTTCTTCCTTCAGTACCTCCTTTTTTCCCTTGAATTTCATCCTTTACTCCTTTTTTCTTTCTTTTCACTAACTTTCACTTTCCTTAATTTTTCCCTCCATTTCAATCCCTCTTTTCTTCTTTCTCACGTTTATTCCTATTTCCATCCCCTTTTCCTTTCCTTTCTGTTCCCTTTGTCATTTTTCCCATGTCCCGTTCTTATATTCCCTCCCTTCCTTCCTCCCTCTGTCATGACCAGCTCTTCCCTCCTCTCTCTCCCCGTCCATTACATGTCCAGCGGGAAAAGAAAGGCCAAGAAAATAGTTAGCGTGCATTCACTTTCACGCCACGATGAGTCTGTGACCGCAACACGTCGCCAACAAGTTGATTACAGCTGTTTTCTGGCAAAGTACAGGTGTGTTTCTCCGCTTCAGTACCTTCCCATCTTTCCCTGTCGAGTACTTTCACCAGCCTCCCTCTCTGTATGCCTCTATCCTCCCCTGTAATTGTTTTTACCTGTTTTACCTGAGTTTACCTGGGGTTCCCTATCTTGTTTACCTGTACCTCTTCACTTTCACTGTCATTTATTCCTTATTATCTTTTGTATTCCCTTGTTCAATTTGTTTTTCTATCATGTTTTTACCTTTGTTTACCTGATGTTTCTTATTTGTCTCCTTTGCTTTCACTTGTCTATTTATTTTTGTATCCCCTTCATTATTTTGCTTCTGTCCTGTTTTCTATCTTTTTCTTACCAATGCTTTCGACTTTCGTCTCTCCGTCTCATTTTCCCTTTAATATCTTGGATCCTGTACGATAAACACGTTAAAGGCCCTTTCTGTGCTCCCTTTGTCTCCTATTTTCTCTTTAACGTCACGCTAATTTATCGATTTCTATACCCTCCTCTCCTTATCTCACCCCTTTAACTTCATCCTCCCTCCTCGTCCGTTATACCAGTAAAATCCTCTTCTATGCTCCCTTCATCTCCCTTATCTCATCCCGTTATCTCCCCCTTCATCCCGTCCCTCCTTCAGTTTCTCCTCCTCCCTAACACGCTGCTGGGGTTTCTGTGAGGCTCGCGGCGGAGGCGTCACCAAGGAGTCACGCTGGTTTGTTTATTTAGTCAGCTGATTGTGGCGCCGTCCTCCCACCCGCCTCACTTATTATTCCTCTTAAATTATGACTTGTTTTGGACGTGTGTTTTTGTGTTTCGGTGTTTGATAACTTGTATAAAAAAAAAAGAAGCTTAGGAAAGGTGGTGTATTATTGTGTATTTATATATCTTAACTAGTGCTGCAGCCTTTCATTATATATCATTATTATATATACATGTTTGTGAAGCACTATCGTTGTCAGTATAGTCATTATAAACCTGCGTATTATACCGACACAAGTAATGAAGGAACACCTGTAGATTCGCTAACCTGTAGTGAAGGGGATTTGCTAAGTTAATCTAATTCTATTTTAACCTAACCTTACTAAATCAAAACTACGTAGCAACATTAACTCGTATTTAACTTAACCTCCTAAACTTGGCTAATTGTGTAAAGGTTCAACGAAGGGAAGTTAGTAAGGTTAGGCGGGTGTTACGTAGTGTTAGATTTAGGTTTACGAATTCCCTGCACTGAGGCATCGAGTCTTGAGGTGGTCCGTGAAGAACAATGACTGTGGTTCACTATGGGTTCTGTTGAGACGTGGAGTGTGCTGGCTGTACTTTTGTTGCCCGGAGCTGCCCACCTGTCATGCCTATCTACTTCTTCACCTGAGCCAAGCAGAGATGAAGTACTCGTGGTAACTAAGGAGGTGCTGGCGTCCCCGTGTTAACGTGGCCATGCAAATTGATTGTAGGTGTGAAATGTTTGGTTTTGTTATTGAATTCTTGATTTGTTTCCATACCTTGGCCAAGAGCACGTGATTGTAAGGTTTCCCCACCCTCAGCAACAGCTGGCTATGCATGCTGATTGAAGAAGGTAAAAAAATGTCTTTTAGCCTTGTGGTTTTGTTAATGAATTCATGTCTTGTTTCCTTGCTTCGAGTGCACGTGATGCATAAGAAACTTCTCCCACTCTTCAGTTACACGTGCCCATGCATACTGACTGAAGGTGTAGAATATCTTATGATTTTAGTAAAGAATTCTTGCTATGTTTCCATATCCGGGCCAAACAGATGAAGTACTCGTGTTAAATAAGGTGCTGTCATCTTCCTCTCATACTTCCCTTTGTTTATAAAGTGTCCAAGTTATTATTTTGATAATTGACTATATTTGTGTTGTGTTTGTGTAATGCGGAGGTGCTCTTACCTTTGTTTTACCTGCCGTTGTGTTAAGGAAGGTATGATTTGTGTTAGTTACGTTTTGATTACTGATTGGGCTTTGTGTTATGTTTAGGATTATAATGGTTACATATCCGATGTATCAATTCTCTTTTAGTTTCCTGATATTTAGGTCAAACTGACATCCTATTGCATCACTTAGAAATTCTGTGTTATAATTAAGGTCACGTGATTGGTGTTCATACATGTATTTTTTATTCCCTACACCTGAAAACGTGACAGATGGTTTATTTTTCGTATCAGGACTTAAGTTGTTTAGTTGTAATGTGTTTTCACCTCTATACCTGGACACTCGTTCTGTGTGTATGGCCAGATGTGTATGGCCTCTATATTAAGAGTTTCATTTCTTTGTGTTGGCCACCCGTTCTATACCTGGAGTCATTTGCACCATATGTCATCCTGTATTCTGGCCACCTTCATACCTGGACTCCGTTATACCTGTAATGTTTTTGGCTTCCTCTGTATTAGGAGTCTTGTATTTCTGTATTATGTATTGGCCATGTGTTCTATACCTGGACTTAGCATACTTGTATTCTGGCCACCTTTATACACAGACTCCGTTATAATATCTGTAATGTGTGTGTAGCTTCCTCTGTACGTGAATATTTTCCTTGTATACCATCTCTTGTTTTCCTTATATATGATCTCCTGTTTTGGTAATTTATATAAAGGCAATCTTTTCCTTCCCCGTCATTGCATTAGTTCTGTTCCTTCTCTTCTTGTGTGTGTCTGGCCAGCTGTCGGTATACTAGCTCTTGTTCAGGTAATTTATATCAAGACATTCTATTCCTTTCTCTATAAGGGTGTGTCCTATCATCGATCCTGTTCCTCCTCTGTGTGTGTGTGTTTGGCCAGCTGTCAGAATACCAGCTTTTCTTTTGGCCATTCATAACAGGGCACCGTTTGTCTAGTTTATTCTCTGTGTCTGGAGTAGAGCGCACCACACCACGTTCAGGATCTCCATAGCACCACTGTATGCTAAGTGATAAGGAGATGATGGTGATGATGTTCCATAATAACCCCACAAGAAGATGCTTTATTTTTACTGGATTCGTGTATATACTTCTTATATAATGAAGCTTGCCCAATGATTTTTTTTTTAATTTTTGTTATGTATATTTTACTCCATTTTCCGGTTGTGAACAAGATGATGATGATGGTTGAAGTATAACACTATGTATTCGGTTCTTGAGTATTATTACTACAAGCCCTGTGTGTGTGTGTGTGTGTGTGTGTGTGTGTTTGTGTTTGTGTGTGTGCGTGCCTATGTGCGTACGTGTAGGTGTGGTGATGTTGCAATGCTTCTTGATCAGTTCCTGGACATCCGTCACCTCGGCGTGCACTCTGTCCCGTTTCAAGGTGACTGTAACAAGGACCCCTAGCCATACCTGACCCTCAGTGTAGAGCCACTTGAATACCAACACCTGGACACTTCCCGTAGCGACTCGTCATTCACTGCTTGGTTGTATAAAGGACCGTATTCTGAAACACTTCTGGCCGCACCTCCACTACTTTCAAAAAGCTCTAGTTGAAGTGACAAGTTTTAAGGGTGTTTTTACGGTTCTAGTGACAGATTAAGATGATTTCTACATTATTAACAGGAAAATACTCTTGATAACCCGGCTGACCATCTCTGTGGCCTTTGAAAATGGTCGTGGTGAGAGAGCAAAGCATTTCTGAATACGGGAGTCACACAGTCACACACACCAACACACAAGGATCTTCCCCCTGTTCCTCCTCCTCCTCTTCCTTCTCCCCTTAGCTGCTGGTTATATCATGTTTACAGTTACTGATAAGCGTATTGTAGTAGGACAAAAAGGAAGTTTAAAGTAATTTACCAAGAATCTTCTGTGATATGTACCACAATGCAAACTTTTTAGGGAGAGGAAAGGCGTCATTATTATTATTATCATTATACCAAGCTGGATCCAGTCTGGTTATTCCACGTCTTGCCATCACTACTGCTACTAAAATTACCACTGTCACTTCTAATATTTCACAAGTATCAGATTACACACACACATTCTCTCTCTCTCTCTCTCTCTCTCTCTCTCTCTCTCTCTCTCTCTCTCTCTCTCTCTCTCTCTCTCTCTCTCTCACCTTTACAAATTCAAGCATCTTTAATTCAAACACTAAACTCAACAAATCAGCCACTATTTCACTTTTCATTCGGTACAGGTCAATGTTAAGATTTATTACACTGACTTCCCTTCCTCCCCTCGCCTGTGATGTGATGGTAAGGCGTGGGCAAACTGTAGCAACTTACTCCATGACCTCCTGCTTGGATTCAGGTCTCGGCTTTTGCACCGCCTGTCTCTCTTGCCTAAACCTTTGTACAGTTCCCGCCAAAAGTCGTGTAATGTACCGTACTTATCACTCACTGTGCTTAAGAGGTTTTCCATAAATGTTATTTTTATTGAAGAGGGACCCTGGTTTTTCTGTAATTTTTCTATATATAAGAGGAGCACTGGCCTATGGAAAAAAAAAAAAGGAAAAGAAGAGGTGCAAGTCTCTAAAAAGGCAAATGGATTATTCGAAACTCTTGAAACCTTAAAAGAGTTCAAGTCATAGAAGGAAGATATTTAGTCTCCTTAGCCTGTCAA
>NC_087181.1:11461316-11581316 GCF_035594125.1 Scylla paramamosain
CAACAGGTATGCTACTGCACGCTTTCCCGTCTACATTACCATTCCTTTTGTCAGTTTTTGGATTCAGTCGAGTTTCGCGATTGAATTCAGTAGCGGGTCGTGAATCTGAGCAGCAAGAGAAGGCAGGAGAGTGTCGCGGGAGTGTCTGGAGCGTTGCGCATGGCGTGCTTCACCTCAATCAACAAGAACCATTAGGACAATTATTCCCGTGAAGGCAGATTATGTACAGCCACTGAATGCCTGGAGCGTCTGCGCGTGCTGTCTGGCTGGCTGGCTGGATGGATGGCTGGATGGCTGGCTGGCTGAATGGCTGGATGGCTGGCTGGCTGGTTGGCTGGCTGGCTGGTTGTCGCAAAGAAAACGGACACAAACAAAAATAGGAGCACTGGAACAAAACAACGAAGCGCCGTCACATTTCTTGCCTTTCAGTGTGTGACTTCTTCCCTTCAACCTTACTCGTCGCAAGGAAGCGACGGTTTTCTTGTTTGGCCTGTTTTTCTGTACCTGCTTTTGTTCACTTTAATGCACCGATAAAGCGTCTCGACCCGGAATCACGAAGGAGGCGCTGTAGAGACGCATGGGTTGGGTGAAAGTTCATATATACCCTTACCTAACGGGGAGGGCGCTGGAGGTCACTGTCTGTAGTAGGAAGAGGGTATAAATATGGTTTGTGAAAATTTTCCTTCTGCGACTTCATCGGTGTGTTGTGTGGGTTGTATAGGGTAAAGAGGAGCTGCCTGAAGGTGACGGATGTATAAGGGAGTTCCTGGAAATGTTCTGGTTGTCTTCTTCAGCGACTTCTGCAGGAGGTGGTGACTAAGGTTGGGTCTGTAGGGAGGTTGTTAGGGAAGAGCTGCTTGTAGGAGATGGTGAGTGTGTAGGAGAGTTTCTGGAGGGATTCTTCTTCTTCTTCTTCTTCTTCTTCTTCTTCTTTTTCTTCTTCTTCTTCTTCTTCCACTTCTTCAGAGCTGACTGTACGTAGAAGGTGAAGGGTATGTTGGGAAATTTCTAGAGGGATTCCTCCTTCTCCTCCTCCCCTTCTGCAGCTCCTTCATGTAGTGTAGGCAGTCTCTACAGGAGGGTCACCGGGAAACAATTGTCTGTAGGAGGCGAGAGCAGCCAGTACATAGGACAGTTCCTGGTGCACGCTTTCCCAGGGCGTCTTCTGCTGCAGGGCGTGGGTGATAGCGGTGACGGCGTGCGGGAAGTGCAGAGGCGTGTCTGGATCCTCGGGGTCAGGTCCCAGCATGAGGTGTGTGGTGAAGGACCGCCCCACGCCTCGAGGTCCCAGAAGTCCCCGCTCTAAGTTCGCCAGCCACCACAGCCGCTGCTCCACCTGCCTGGCTCAGTGGAAAGGTAGTGCATTGGTCAGACGTGGTTGTGCATTGAAAGGGTAACAGTCATACGTGCAGTGAATGGGTGACTGTTGTGCATTGAAAGGATGACTGCATTGAAGAAAGGGTGACACTTATACATTGAAGGAAAGGTGACGGTACACTGATCAGACCTTGTTATGCAGTGAAGAAAGGGCAGCAGTCATACGTAAAGTGAAGAAAGGGTGACTGTTATGCACTGAAAGGGTGACGGTATATTGGTCACACCCTTCTATACATTGAAGAAAGGGTGACACTTGTACAATGAAGGAAGAATGACGGTGCATTGATCAGACCTTGTTATGCAATGAAGAGAGGGTAAGTCATACGTACAGTGAAAGGGTGATTGTTATGCATTGAAAGGGTGACGGTATATTGGCCACATCTTGCTATACCATGAAGAAAGAGTGACACTTGTACATAGGTGACGGTGTATTGATGACATATCACGCATTGAAGAAAGGGTGGCTGTATTGATCACACCGTACCAGCTGACCAAAGGGTGATACTGATAAGCTGCAAGAAGATTATGATCCGCGAAGATATGAAATGATGTGAAGTGATATGTGCGTGTAGTAACATGACCCTTGTGGTAAAGCAGTAATTGATAACGCACTGGTTGACATGGCAAAAAAAGCACTAAGGAGTTAAAAGAGAAATAAAGAAGATGAAGAAAACCCTATAGAAAATACAAGTAAACATTGAGAAACACACTTGCAGCAAAACAACATAATAACCTGACGAAGAACGAAGTATTACGCAGTTAAACCAAAAAAAAAAAAAGCTATTGAAAGTAAAAAATAAACACTAAAACACACCTACACCAACCTACTTACCTACCTACCTACCTACAGACACACACACACACACACACACACACACACACACACACACCACATCGTTAGCAAAGATCATATCACAAAACAAGAGGGAATAGAATGAAATAATAACGCCAATACCAATCCTTAGCTCTCCTTATCTTCCACCGTCACGTCGCGTCCGGAGCGTCACGTGACACAACACTGGGCTGCGTTTTTATACACGGCGTTATACAATGAGTTATACGTAGCGTTAGTATTATGCCAGCTTGACTTGGTTCCTTATACGAAGACAAAACATGAGAAGTCAAATGAAGACCTAAAAGGAGTCTTGTTTACCATCTGGGGTTCCATAAAATAAGTGAGGTGTACTAAAGACCTTTGCGGAGTCCTTCCTATTTCCTGTGATCCCATGCACGTGAGGAACCCATTGAAGACCTTGAGGAACTCCTGCCTATCTACTCTGCTCTCATAAACGAAGAGAAATAAGTGAAGAGTCAATAAAAGACGCTGGAGAATTCCTATCTACTATTTGTAGTCATATTTACGAGGACAAACACATGAGAAGCCAATGAAAGACCTTGAGGAACGCCTGCCTACCTCCTGTGATCCTATAAACGAAGACAAATAAGTGAGGAGTCAGTAAAAGACACTGAGGAATACCTATCTACTTTTTGTGGTCCTGTTTACGAAGACAAACACATGAGAAGCTAATGAAAGACCCTGAGGAATGCCTGTCTACCTCCTGTGGTCCTCGCCGGGGTAGTGCTGCGGGTAGGGCCTCACGTAGAAGGGGCGGGTCTTGTACCAGCCGTCTAGCACCGTCAGCATGTCCTCCAGTTTGAGGATCTCCTTCTCGATGGCGTCTGTTGGGAGATACAGGTGTTGTGAATGTTGTGGAACCTCAAGTCATATTCGAAGAGGGACATCCCAAGATACTTCTCCAACTCTGATTAATAATTTTAGCCTTTCTTCTTTGGGGACAAGCACGTCAGTGGGCCTTTTTTCATATTAATGTTGTTGCCCCTGCCCAATACCCGTCTTACATAAAAAAGAACAAAATAAGGGAAGCTGCAAGAAGCCATCAAAACTACACGTGAAACTAAGTACTTTTAAACTGCGGATTATGCTAGACACAGTAAACTGCGTCCTGTTGTCTTCTTGTGTTTTCTTTTGTTTCTTTGTGTGTTTTTTTTTTTTTTTTTTTTGGTGTGTATCCTTGTGTTCCTTTTGTGTTCCCTTCTATTTTCCTCTTTTTTTTTTTCGGTTTCATTGTGCCTTCTGTGTTCCTTTGTTTTCATACATTCTCCTATGTCTTCTTGTATTTCGTTTGTGTTCCTTTGTGCTCTCCTGTGTTTCCTTGTGTTAGTTTGTGTTCCTTTGTGTTGCTCGTGGACAAGCGCAGTGGCGGCTCACTTAAAGAGGTACGAGCGACAGGCGCCGTGTACGTGACGTCCCCAAAGACCCTGCACGTGAACACTTCTGCTGCTGCTGCTGTCATCACGTGCACCGCCAATACAAGGCCCGTACTCTTCAGTAACTCCAAGTACGTGCAGTTTGGGGATTACACGTACTTGCACCCCTGTTTACTTGCACATATGGCTTTGTTTGCCTCACGTGCGCCATCAGAACTCTCAATGTAAGGCACGTAATATCTACCAACTCAATGCACGTGTATTCAGAAGTTTACACGTATTTGCACGTCTGTTTACTGCACATACGGTTTTGCTTGCTTCACGTGCGCTCTCAGGACACTCAATACAAAGCACCTGATCTACTTCTTTGCCTTCACGTGCGTAGATAGTTATTACACGAGCACTTTGGTAACTACACGTGTTTTTTTACATACACGACATGGACTCTTGACTCAAACCACGTAATCTATTCGTGCATGTATAAGCCAGCACGTGCACTTATATACTTGTTCCTTACACGTATAGTCTGATAAGTGCCTGTGCTTGTGTAATATCACGTGGCCTGGCATAAAGCGCGTAATCTCTTTGTTTGTAACACGTGCACTCATATCTTGCACATGAATATTTTATAATGGCACGTGAATGTTGAAAGTTGCACGTAACCATTTCCTGGATCACCTGCCCTCGTGCACGTGTCATGTTATTACTTTGCTGCACGTGAGTTTGGACAAGCACGTGGCAAATTTGTTCTTTTTTCTTTCGTTTTATCTTCTTTTCCTTTATCTTCTTTAGCTTCTTGTTTTGCTCTTATTCTTCTTGTTCTTGTTCTCGTTCTTATTAGTATACTATTATCGTTCTTTTTTTTTTCTCTCTTCCTTATTCCTCTTCTTATTTTTTTTTTGTTGTTGTTGTTCTTCTCCTCCTCCTCCTCCTCCTTCTCCTTCTCCTCCTCCTTTTCTTTAATCGTATAGTAAATGTATGGAATAAACTTCCTGCAGAAATTGTGAACAGCAATACTATTGAATCATTCAAAAATAAAATAGACAAATATTTAAAAGCAAATCCCCAACAAGCTCTCTTCTTGTCCGAATAATTACTAAATTCACTAATAAACTCTTATTCACCAGTTTTAATATAACTTGTATTAACTTTCAGATAGGCGTATAGAGTTCACCGTAGGGTGAATAGTAGAACTTCCTTTCATCCTTTCCTATGAAAATTTCCATGTCAGTTTTTCCATACTGCATGGTACTTTTCCCAACTATTTCCATGCCAGCGCAAGCTGGAGGGAGTGGTGGGTGGGGAGGAGCCTTCTGCTATGCTGTCCTGTCTCCCTTCCCTGTAGCTAGTTAGAAGTAGTTACCAAACAGCCTTGCAAAGACCAAAAGGTCTGTTGCTGTTTGGCTTTCCTTTGTATTCCTTTGTATTCCTTTGTATTCCTCCTCCTCCTCCTCCTCCTCCTCCTCCTGCTTTTCTTCTTCCTCCTCCTCTTCTATGACGCAGTTATTTCTCACTCTATCTCGTGTTCTGTTATTTTTTTTCTTCTTTCTTTTTTTTTTTTTTTTATCAGACATGAACACTTTTCCAGGAATTCTGACGGTGTATAGAGAGAAGGGGAGAAGGAGAGGGGAGGGGGAGATGGGGAGAGGGAAAGGGATGAGGGGAAGAAAAGAGGAGGGATGAAAGAGGGTGGGAAGGGGGAGGGAAGGGATAGGATGAGGGGAAGACAAGAGGATGAAAGAAAGGAAAGAAAGGGAATAAAAGAAAGAGTGAAGAGGAAGGAAAGATAAGGAAGGAAATTAATGGAGAAGAACTGGGAATGAAAGAAAGAGGAATTACAGGAAGTAAAAGAAAAAAAAAGAAATGAAAGAGAAAAAGAATGAAGGAGGAAAAGAAAAGATAGTGATTTAAAAACGAGTAAAAACGAAATAAATAGAATGAAAATAATGGTGAAAGAAGAACAAAGGAGACGAGTAACTGAAAACTAACGAAGAAGGGAGAGAAAGAAAGATAGAAGGACAAGAAAGAAGGGAAGAGGAGGGAAATAAGGACGACATTAAGAGAAAAAGAAGGAAAGAAAGAATAAGGGGATGAAAAGGAAAGAGGAAATAGAGATAAAAGTAAAAGAAGAAACAGGAGGTGGTGACGAAAAAGAGGAAAGAGAGAGAGAGATAGGAAAGAAGAGAGACAAGGGAAGAGAGAAAGGATAAAAAGATGGAAAGGTGATAAGAAATAGAGATAAAAATAAAGGCAGAAGAAACAGAAGGAGGTGACAAATAAAAAGGAAGGGAGAGAGAAAGAGAGAGAGGAAAGGAAGAGGAAGACAAGAAGAGAGAAAGAAAGGATAAAAAAATGGAGAAGAAAGGTAACACAGACAAAACTGGAAGAAGGGAGAGACAAAAACTATATAAGGGCAAAGAAAAAGAAAAAGAAGAAAAACAAGAGAAAAAGGAAAGAACTATAAGAAAAACGGAGAAGAAAATGAGATAGAAACAAAAATAAAGAAAGAAGAGGCAGAACAAAATAAGAAGAAAGAAAAAGACAAAAAAAAAACTGTGATAGAACAGAAACAAAGCTGAAGGAAAGAAAACCAGAACAACACAAAAAGAAAGAAAAGAAAAGAAAAGAAAACAAGAAAATATGGAGAAGAAACACGAGCCAGAGACAAAATTGAAGAAAGGAGAGACAGAGAACAAGAAAATAAGTGCAAAGGGAGACCAAACGAGACGAAAGGGAAGGGAGAGAGAGAGAGAGAGAGAGAGAGAGAGAGAGAGAGAGAGAGAGAGAGAGAGAGAGAGAGAGAGAGAGAGAGAGAGAGAGAGAGATAAGGGCCGGAGAGAGACGTAGACAGAGAGGGAGGGAAGGCAGGACGTGAAGGGAGAGAGTGGAGGGAGGGAGGGAAGGGAAGGGGGGTGAGCTTATTGATCTGACCGCCTCTGCACGTCGGATATGAAGGAACCCTCCCTCCCTCCTTCCCTTCTTCCTTCCCTCCTTCCCTCCCTTCCGCAAACCTTCACCTGATGCACATGGCAGTTTGTATGTGTGTGTGTGTGTGTGTTGTAGTGGTAGCGGTAATAGTAGTAGTAGTGGTAGTAGTAGTAGTAGTAGTAGTAACTGTTGTTGTTGTTGTTGTTGCTGTTGTTGTTGTTATTGTTGTTGTTGTTGTTGTTGTTGTTGTTGTTTTTAAATTACAAAAATAAAGAGGGATTAGAAAAGGAGGAGGAGGAGGAGGAGGAGGAGGAGAGGGAATGGAGAAGAGGAGGAAAAGGAAATCATCAGGAGGAAGAGCAGAAGGATGAAACAGGGGAACAGGAAGGAGATAATGAGAAGAATAGGAGAAGCAGGAAGAGGAGGAGGAAGAATTTGTTAATTAGACACATGCTTTGTGTTCCTGTTGTGTCTTCTGGACCGAAAACGAGGAGAAGGAGGAGGAGCAGGAAGAGGAAGAGAAGGAGGAGGAGGAGGAGGAGGAGGAGGAGGAGGAGGAGGAGGAGGAGGAGGAGGAGGTGTACAAGGAAACGAAAGTACATGAATAACAAGAACAACAACAATAACAACTTCGATTACTATAACTACTACTACTACTACTACTACTACTACTACTACTACTACTACTACTACTACTACTACTACTACTACCAACACCAACTGATCTATCGCTGTTTGCCTTTCCTTCGTGTTCCTTTCCATTACCACTACCACCACCACCACAACAACAACAACAACAACAACAACAACAACAACAACAACAACAACAACAACAACAACAACAACAAACAAAGATGACGACTCATGCAATAGAACGTGACCTTACCAAACACACATACACACACACACACACACACACACACACACTTCGCCAACAATTTTCTTCACCTATTGAGAGAGAGAGAGAGAGAGAGAGAGAGAGAGAGAGAGAGAGAGAGAGAGAGAGAGAGAGAGAGAGAGAGAGACGTGCTCGGATTTTGTGACCTCCGTTATATAATTTTGCAGGAGGCGTGGTGAGGGGAGCGAGGGAGAGGGAGAGAGAGAGGGGAAGTGCGTGCGTCGAGGCGTTTTGGATGTGAGGGTTGCTGGGGACGAGAGAGAGAGAGAGAGAGAGAGAGAGAGAGAGAGAGAGAGAGAGAGAGAGAGAGAGAGAGAGAGAGAGAGAGAGCGCAGTCAGACTCATTCTCTCTCTATCTCTCTTTAACTTCACATTACAAACACATCTAACCACACACACACACACACACACACACACACACACACACACACACACACACACACACAATACTCTATATGGAAGAAACAAAGGAGAGAAAATGTACAAATCTTCCCTATAACTACGAAGAGAAAGGGTAAAAATAACTGACCCTCCCTGTAGAGTTAAAGGGAAGCAGAGTGTACCTTCAACATCTTCCCTTTGATTTGGTTTGGTCCTTCTAATTAATAACCATTCTGAGATCTTTCTTCCTGCTCCACAGTCATCTCTGAGCATTACACTGGTTAAAATTTGCTGAATCCATGACTTTAATTCCCTTTGTTTTCTTACTTATCGATGCCTGTTAAGATTTCGTTGCTTTCAGTACAGTGAGGTGGTGGATATCGCAGTGAATTTGGACTCAGAACAGCTTAACGTCACGTAGGTATTTGTATGGTTCCTTTATGAAACTAACGCCGCATTTATAAAGAGTCACATAAATTAGTCTTCCCTTATTGACACAAAGGGAATCATCTGAAATACCCTCTCTTACTCCCTTAAAGTCACAAAAACAAGTGTCTCCCTTTAATTTAACCTTGGAATACCTTCTCTCTCACCCTTCACATAAAAAAAATCATCCTATTTATAAGGATACATAAAAGCGAAACAATTTTTTTTCCTATAGATACAAAGGAAATCAGATCACACCTTTAATTAAACCCTAAAATACCTATTCTTTCACCCTTTATAGAATCTAACACATTATTTATAAAGAGATATCAAACTAAACAGATTTTCCCTAGAGACACAAAGCCAATCAAATCATACCTTTAATTAAATCCAGGTGTCTATTATAGGAACCCCCCCTAACACCATATATAATAAAAGGACCAGAAAATAAGTACCATAACCTACCTTCCTTATAGACCAAAAGAGAATCTACCACCTTTAATAACACGTCCAAACACCTTTACGGCAGGTAGCTATAAGTACGAAGGTCGCGTCAGGTGCGTGTCTATATGACTGCCTGTTTGTCTACCATCACGCCCTGCCTTACGGTATCCCAGGAGGCAGGCAGACAGGCAGGCAGGCAAGCAGGCAGGCAGGCAGGCAGAGAGAGTGAGGCTCTAATGAAAATCGATATAATGAAAGTGTTCTCGCTTGCTCGTCTCCTCATGTAGGGAACCAAGGAGGAGCAAGGAGCGAAGGAATAGAGTGAGGCGCTGCAGAGAAGTGGTGGTGAAGTGTACTGGGGAAGGTAACTGAGTGAGAAGGGAAAGATCCTAGTTCCTGTAGCGTTATGGTTAGAGTTGGTGTGATTTGAAGGACTTAAAGAGTTGAAAATATTGAAAATACTGAATTTCTGTGGAGTTAAAGACATGATTTGTTTGATTTAAGAGGGAGTGAGTTCAAAATAAGGCTGACCATAGGGACAACCAAAAGAACAAAACAAAACAAAAAGGACAGACTTCAAAATGAGAACAAGACAGTAATCAGGATACAACAAGAAATAATGAGTTCAGACTTGAAAAATCTAACTTCAACAAAGAGATAAGAAGAAATTGGTTCTCAAATAGAGTGGTAGATGAATGGAATGGACCTAGTGATCAGGTTGTTAGTGCTGAGTCATTCGGGAGCTTTAAAAGAAGATTGGAGGAATTTATGGAGGGGAACGATAAGTGGAACTAGGCAGGGTTACTTAATACAGGGACTGCCACGTGTAGGCCCGATGACTTCTTGCAACTTTCCTTATGTTGTTGTGTTGTTTTAGACTATCAGACACTCCAATACTCACCGAGGATTCCCGTGAAGTTGTGTCCTGAATTGGCGAGGGAGGCAGAGTGACCCCTGAGGAACTCTTGCCAGCCGTTGTACAGGTCTCCACTCAGCTCACTCAGCACCAGGGGCGGCACCTCGCTCTCGCTCAGTACCAGTAGCGTTGCCCCCACCAGGGACGCTGAAGGGGAGAAAAAAAAGATGCAGGGAAATTTGGAACATTTTTGAAGTATCGTGTTTTTGAGAAGTTTCGAAGTTCTTGAAGAATTTGAGAGTTCTTCAGAGGTTTGGAAGTTTCTGACTTAACCAGAAATGGAGTTTTTTTTTATTTATTTATTTATTTTTTGCGAATTTTAAAGGTTTTTAAAATCTTGGAAGGTTTGAGTAATTTTAAGTTGTTGGGGTAGACTCAGAAAAAAAAAAGCTATCGGAAAAAAAAAAACTGATAAGAAAATAGTATTTTTGAGAGAGAGAAAAGTTATCGAAGAGAAATGAAAACTATCGGTAAGAAAGAGAAGTAGTAAAAAAAGGGAAACCTGTCGAAAAAAAAAGAAAAATTATTGACAAAAAGAGAAACAGTCGGAAAGAACAAGAAATCTATCGGAAAAAAAACAAGAAAACTTATTGAATGAAAAGAAAGAAAAAAATTATCGTAATAAGAATAAGAGTGAGAAGCCTTGGGGGTCACAGCATGCAAGTGGTTGACTGAGGCAAGGTAAAGAGATAAGCGTCTTGTGTTCTGGCATCACACCTTTTATGACAGTCTTATCACTTAGACGGGGAGAAATTGGAGGTTTATGACTGTACTACCTTGGCTCTCCTCCTCCTCCTTCTCTCTCTCTCTCTCTCTCTCTCTCTCTCTCTCTCTCTCTCTCCTCTCTCTCTCTCTCTCTCTCTCTCTCTCTCTCTCTCTCTCTACTCATTCCCTCTCACCAGTCATCCTTCATTCATCCTTCACTCATCATCACCTCTCCTCACCACTCACCCACACCACTCATCCCTCTTACATCCTCTCTCTCTCTCTCTCTCTCTCTCTCTCTCTCTCTCTCTCTCTCTCTCTCTCTCTCTCTCTCTCTCTCTCTCTCTCTCTCTCTCTCTCTCTCTCTCTCTCTCACCATCCATACCACTCATCACCATTCATCTCTCACCTCTCTTCTCTCACCTCTCATTATCAAACCTCTCTCTCACCACTCCCTCTCACCATCCCAATACTCACTGATCATGTGCGTCCACTCCATGGTGGGGTCCAGAAGGCGGGTGTAGGCGTCGAAGTCGTCATACTGAGAGTGCCTGAGGGAGTAGGTTCTCTTCTGCAGCGCCACACGCCCACCACAAGGGCAGAGGATGGTTCATTAGCATACCACTCGTAAAAAAACAGTACATTTGTGTCCCATGCGTAAAGAAAACGGTGATTAAGGATTCTACTCGTAAGGAAAACTGTACTTAAGGATTCTACTGGTGAGGAAAACAGTGATTAATGATTCTACTCGTGAGGGAAACAGCACTTAAAGTTTCTACTCATAAGAAAAACAGTAAAAAAAAAGAGAAGCATAAAAAAAAAGAGGTCGGGGAAAGAAAAGTTACCGAATAGAATCAGGTGAGGAGAAAGTAAGCATGGGAAAACTTAGGTGAGGGGAAATCCAGGTGAGGTGAAGGGAATCTAAGTCAGGTGAGGGAACATCCAAGAAAGGAAAAAAAAAAAAAAACAGGTAAAAAGGAAAGAGAAAGAAAGAACAAGGTAAAGGAAAATACTATGAAAACATTAGATGAGGGAACACAAAGCTGAGATGAGGGGAATATTAGATAAGGGGAAAAGAGGAGGAATATTGAGTGAAGGAATATACAGGTGAGGTGAGGGGACAAGCAGGTGAGATGAGGGGATGGACAAGTGAGGTGAGGGGAAGTGAGGGGAAAGAGAGGGGGAGTGAGGGGATGTGAGGGGAGAAGGTCAAGAGAGGCTTTCTATATTGGTGTATATTGATCTTATCCTCATTCAGAATGTCGATATTTGGTTCCTTTCCTTCCCTCCCTCCTTCCTTTCCTTCATTCCTTTCCTCCCTCCTTCCTTTCTTTCATTCCTTCCCTTCCTTCTTTATTCCTCCATTCTTTCATCCTTTATCTTACTCGTAACTGTTTTTCTTATTCACTTTCAGTTTTTCCTTCATTCCTTCCCTTTTTCCTTCCTTTCCTTTCCTTTCTTCATTTTTTATTCTTTATCTTTCTCATAATTGCTTTTCTCTCTTACTCGCTTTTCTTTTCCTTCATTCTTTCATTTTTCCTTCCTTTCCTTCATCCTTTCATCCTTTAGTTTTTTTTCTTAACTGCTTTTATCTCAGTCACTTTCCTTTCCTTTATTTTTCCATTCTCATTTCTCTTTTATCTTTCTCTCATCCCTTCCTTTCTTTTCTTTCTTTTTACAATTACTTTTCTCTCACTCCCTTCTTTCCTTTCACTATTTTCCACTTTTCTTCCATTCTTCGTTCCTTATTTCCCTTTTTATCCTTCTCTCCCTCCTTCCTTCCTTCCTTACCTTTCTCTTTCTACCATTCCCTTCTTTCCTTCATTTACCACTCACTTTGCTTATCCCTCTATTTCCCATTCCTTCTTCTTCATTACTCTTTATTGCGTTCCTCTCTCTCTTCTCCCATCCCTCCCTCCATTCCCTCATGCTTTCCTGCCCTTCCTTTCATCATGCATTCATCACTCAAGACACTTATCCTTTAATTTTTGTCGACTGCTTTTTCACTCTGCGGGGACCAGCACTTCAGTGAGCCTTTTTTTTTTCTTTTGTTATAAGTTTGATGTCCTTGGTGCCCCTTCTACATAAAAAAAATAAAAAAAATAAATAAAATAAATAAATAAGATACGTGTCTTACCCAGTTTGACCCCACGGCGGCGAAGTGGGCAGAGGGCACCCCACGCTGCGCCGTGAAGCTGACGAAATCGCTGCCTGACCCCAGATTGTAAAAATAGACATCTGCAAGAGAGAGAGAGAGAGAGAGAGAGAGAGAGAGAGAGAGAGAGAGAGAGAGAAAGAGATTAATGACAGATTAAACACACTAAATGAATAATGATAAATTTAATACAGAATACAAATAGATTACAAAGATTGTCAGTCAGTCAGTGTGAATGAGGAGAAGCTTTCAGTGTGTGTGTGTGTGTGTGTGTGTGTGTGTGTGTGTGTGTGTGTGTGTGTGTGTGTGTGTGTGTGTGTGTGTGTGTGTGTGTGTGTGTGTGTGTGTGTTTGTGTGTGTGTGTGTGTGTGGAGATGTTAAGACAGACTAGAATAACAGCGAGAGAGGAAAAAAATACAAGAACAAGAAAATATGACATGGCGAAAGAAACAGGCCATAGAGACAGAGACAAGATCGAGAGACTAGAAAGAGAAAGCGACAGGGAGAAAAGGAGACAGCCAGAGAGATAGGAGGAGACAGAGAGAGAGGCAAAGGAAGACAACCAGAGAGAGAGAGAGAGAGAGAGAGAGACAAGAAACAGACAGAGCAGAAACAGACACAGAAACAAAAGACAGACAAACCAAAAAGCAAACATAAAAACATACACACAAAAAATAAATAAATAAATAAACAAAAACAAAACCACACGAAAAAGAACCCCCCTCCTCACAAATTAACCGACAAACCAAGCCTTACCATTATTGCCAAAAGGATCTGAGAGTCTCCAACCATCCCGCGCGTCTATCTTTCTCTTCTTATTTCCTGCGGGCCACCACACCTGGCTGGCCGCCTCCCGTATTGCCTCACGCAGGGCTGGCGACGCGCTCACCCTCATGGCCCCCGTCCCCTGCAGCAAGGCGTCCACACCCAGGTAGGCGAAGAGAGACGACTCCACCCACCACGGATGAAGCTGAGGGATGATTGAAAGATTTGTGAAGAAAGAAAAGAAGGAGAATAGTTGGTTAGGTAGTGAGTTAGTTAAGTAATTAGGTTAATAGATAGATAGATAGATAGATAGATAGATAGGTTGATACATAGTAAGTAGATGATTTTGTTAGCTAGATTAGTTAATTCGATCGCTCATTCGTTCGTTTGTAATTGAGTTACTACGTTAGTTAGATACATAGACAGATAAATAAATAGATAGATAGACAGGTAGCTAGACAGATAGATACATGGATAGATAGATAGATAGATAAATGCATTGGTAAATACGTAGACAGATTGATAAATACATAGATAGACATAACAGAGCGAACGAATTTGGATACCGATGGATTTTCGATGTGTGACTCAAATATTGTGTGGAGGGGCGAGGCAAAACAAGTTTATCCATCAAGGTTGTGTTTGTGAAGCAGGGGGAGGGAAGAGAGAGAGAGAGAGAGAGAGAGAGAGAGAGAGAGAGAGAGAGAGAGAGAGAGAGAGAGAGAGAGAGAGAGAGAGAGAGAGAGAGAGGTTATATGGTGCAGAAAGAAACATACATACTGGTGGGGAAACAAACAAACAGAAAGACAAACATACACACAAACACTCACAAACACAGCAAAACAAACACAAACACACACAAACATACACAAAAACACACAAACACAACCAAACAAACACACAAACACACACACAAACATAGCCAAACATAGCCAAACAAACACATAAATACTCTACACGACACACACACACACACACACACACACATACACACACACACACGCACAGTACCTGAAATCCAAACAGACGGAGAGACAAACTAACAGAAATCCCAACAGGCAGAAGTAGACTAACAGACAGACAAACAAAAACACAAACAAACAGACACAGACGTACCCACACACACACACACACACACACAAGCCAACGCCACAAACCTGCGTGAATTCAGTGGAGCCGACCCAGCCATCCTCTCCCGCGGCCCAGGCAGAGAAGACCACCTTCCTCTGAGTTCCCCGCGGCAGGTAACTCTTGGCAAGGGCGTCACTCAGGGCCAGCAACGCCCCCAAACCCGCGCCGGAGTGCTGGCCGCCTTGTAGGGACCCGTAGTGGCAGCCGACCATCACCACTCTGGGTATAAATGAAGGGTTAGTTTGGTTGCAGTCCCATTCAGTGTCAGACTCTGGAACTCCCTGTCTGCTTCTGTTTTTCGCTTTCTTTGATTTGGATTCTTTCAAAAGGGAGGTTTTAAGATACGTCACATATTTTGGGTAGTGATTCTGTTACTTTAAGGATTGGCGCCTCAGTGGGCATTTTATTTATTTATTTATTTTTGTTGCCCTTGGTCAGTACCTCTCCTACATACGAAATTAAAAGATGGATAAATAGATAGACAAACAGACAGACATAGATAGACAGATAGATAGATAGAAAAGACAAACATACAGGCAAACAAACAGATAAACACACAAAGGTTTCGTTAATCCATTACAAAATAGCATCACACCCAGCAAACATCCCAATACCCAGCCCTCGTGAACAGAACCCACACCAAAACACCCAAACCTGACCCACCTGGCCTCGTCGGACGCTGGCATAGTGGCGTGGATGTTCTTCACCTCTCGACGCTCCATCACATTATTCACAGTGACAGTCAAGTTAGCGACCTCAGCACCAGGAGCCCAAGAACCTCCTAGGGTGTAATTAGCAGCCAGCCCGCCAGCCCAGCCCACGGGTACGTCAGGGCCAGTCACTAAGGCCAGAAGCTCCCGTGCCGTGTCCGCGCTTATGGTTTGTGCAGGGATGGAAGGCAAGGACTGCGCCGCCTTCCCTGCGCTGTGAGAGTCGAAGGAAAATCAGGTTTAATCAAGTTTAATTAATAGTTGGGAGTTTGTGGTGTTTTTCGGTGTGACTTTCTATGTGTGTTCTGTTGGGTGTTGGGTAATGGTATATGTTAAGTGACTCACTCATTTATTCACTCATTCATTCATCCATTCATCCATTCCGTCACATTACGTAAGGGAAACAACTCGCTCACTCTCTCACTCTCGCACTCCCTCACTCACGCATCCTTACTTTCCTTCCTCACTCATGCACTTCCTCACTCAAACACTCACTCACCAACCCAGTTATCCTCTCCCTCCCTCCCTCCCTTCTTCACGCACCGGTACACGTGGGGCAGGCTGGGCAGGAAGGGCGTGGAGGGGTCCCCGGGCGTGGTGCTCAGTGACTCCCACAGAACGCCGTCATCGGGAAGCCCTGTGCCATTGGGGTAAGGCTCGCCGCCCCGCCTGTCCCCGCGCTTGTCCTCAGGATCAGGATAGAGAAGCACAGCCGACGCGCCCGCCTGCACTGCATTCCGTACCTGTTCAAAATTAGGGAGTTATGTATGTAAATTATCTTAACGTGTTAATTTCGATTTATTTGTTTTTTTGGGGGAAAAATATAATGTCTTTTTCAAATCGTGATGCACACAATGGAGAGATCAGCAATTTACTAGAGTGTACCAGTAAAAGGGATGAAAGATCGGGAATACTGGTTAACTCTTGCATTAGGGAAGTGGAGAGAATAGGAAGTGCAGTGGGACCGTTCTTGATTTTGTTTGTATTGTCTCGCATGTTCAGTAAACTCGGTGTGTGATATCTAGATGCCAGAGTCAGTCAACCCATCAGTCTCGCCTCCCACACCTATCTTGGCCACGGCGTTCAGTTTGTCTAAGATGAGAAAGATGGAGTCAGTAGAAGGCAGAAATAAAAGGAAATTGTCTCTCATATTCCCTTCAGTATCCTTGTGTCGAATAAGTCTATTAGTTTCATCAGTCTAGTCTCTCACACCCACCTTGGCCCCGGCATTCAGTTTGCCCAGGCGGAGGAGGAAGATGGAACCTTTGAGCAAAATCTTCCGTGACTGTATGATGCTGAGGTCTTCCCGCAGCCCGTAGTGGCCGTACACGAGCTGTCCCGAGGCCACTCCTGCCGGGCTGCAGAAGGGATGGGGATGTCAGCATAAAGACGTCAATATTTTAGAGTTATTTTTACATTGGTAATCGCTGTGCTTTGATATGAAGTGTTAACATAAAACATCAATATTTTATAGTTTTTATTGATTATTATTGTTGTACTTTGTCATGTGTGTGTCTCACGAGTACAGTTTAATCCTAACTTTACATAAACCAGACTTTACTAACCTTCTATCTAAACATGACCTAAAACTAACCTAACCTAACTAAATCTAACCAAATCAAACCTCACTTCAACTCACTTCACCTAACCAAACCAAACTAAATCTCATCAAAGCTAATCAAACCTAGTAAACAAACGTAAACTGACCTGTCCTAACCTAAGACCCATCTACCTTCACCCAACCTAACCAAACCAAACCTCATCTAACCTCACAAACCAAACCTAACCAAACCTCATCAAACCAAGCCAACTCAAACCTAACCCTACCTAACCAAACCTCACCCAACCTCACCTCACCTCACCTAAATGCACTGAAGGGGGAAGAGTGCAGTTCCTCAGGTATTGGGTTGAGCAGCTTGGTGGTTCCATTGGTGTAGGCAATCTCGATGGTGTTGGGCCGCTGTCTTGAAGGGAGGGAAGGGAGGCGCGTCAGACGAGTAATTAATCCAGAATGGGTATTGATTCTCCGCTTGTCTCCGTGTTACTTTGCATGACAAGGGACGAAGCGTGTGTGTGTGTGTGTGTGTGTGTGTGTGTGTGTGTGTGTGTGTGTGTGTGTGTGTGTGTGTGTGTGTGTGTTTTAGAATGACAGAGAGGTAGGTAGATAGATAGATAGATTGGTTGACTGATTGATATATAGATGGATTGAGTGATAAGTAGATAGATAGATAGATAGGTATGAAGGTAACTAGGTAAGCAGGTAGAGATAGAGAGACGAAGAAACAGAGACAGACAGAGATAAACAGACAGGCATACAAGCAAATAAAAAGACAGAAAAACAGAAAAAAAGAGAGAGAGAGAAAGAGAAAAAACACATTTTATCCCGTATACCCTTTCACTCACACACTCCAATACCAAGCACTCACTCACTCACTCACTCACTCACTCACTCACTCACTCACTCACACACTTAACCAACCAACCAATAAACCATCCACTCAGTCACACTCGAGTACCAACCAGCCCCTCACTCACTCACTCACTCACGCAATCAACTTTCCCCTCTCCTCAGGTTGCACTCACGGGTCAGGCCTGGAGAGATCGACAGTGAAGGTGGTGGTGCTTGTCTCCAGGCCCTGCTCCCGCCACTCCCCTTCCACCATCGTCGCCAGTAAGTCTGAGCCAACCCCGGACAGTTTTCTGAAAGCACGTACAGTTAGGGTCAGAAGTCACGTGAGAAATTATAGAAATCCCCTTTATTATTCCTGCAATGCTTTCGTGTCTTAATTTCTTAGTCCTCTAATCTGGTGAGTATATGCACTGTCTATGAACGCTAAATTGAGGGAGGGGGACATACAAAAGCAGTTCCAGAGTTGACCAGTAAAACGAATGAAAGATTGGGAATACTAGTTAACTCTTGCATTAGGGAGGTGGACAGAATAAGGATACGATAAAGTATAAAGCCTTGTGCGACCCTTTAACAGTATTACCTCATGTAGTCCTTGATGAGAGAGGGACGCAGGTGAGACAGCAATGGGTGTGAGTGGTTGTAGTCACTCCTGGGCGCCGGCACGATCATGTTGATAGGGTAGTGGGGGCAGGAGACAGCCCATACCCACCCCATCCACATGCCTAGGCCAGCACTCACCAGGCACATCAACACCTGCAATGCGGCGCAGTAGTTAGCACTGTGCCTCGTGTGACTGAAGACCAGGCTACGCCAAGAGACACTGCTTGAAAACAAAACTTGAAAACTGTTTGAAAAATACTTTGGAAACATTCTGGAAACAATTTACAAACATTTCGGAAATATTTTGCAAGCATTTTGGAAACAATTTGGAAACCTATTGCCTTTGAAAACAATTCTAATGAGAGAGCAAAACGTTAATGAAGACGACCCTTATTTAGAAGCTTGCATGGGTGACCTCCTTGCAGACTGAATGACCTGGAAAAAGTTTAACAATCTGGTTGCCTTTCTCCTGCAAGTCCTAATAACTTGGATTCAGTATTACTTATTCTGGGCGGGTCGTTAGGCATTGATAGGCAGCAGGAGTCTGTACAAACACCGGCAGAGAGAGAGAGAGAGAGAGAGAGAGAGAGAGAGAGAGAGAGAGAGAGCAATGGTAAAATGAACAACTGGCGTGTATCTTTCCCAACTCCGCACAGAACACTGATAGAGGATTGTGTTGATGTAGTGAAGGGTAAGGGAGGGTTGAAGAGGGTACAGCAGGAGCGATTTGTAAGGACCAGTGTAGATTTAAAAGGTGGAGGGAAAAAGTTGTGTGGACCAGGTGTTTGGTGTGATGTGATACGTGTGTGTGTGTGTGTGTGTGTGAAGTGTTTAACGAAAGTTTATTCATGGGTATGTTTATTTACGAAGCAAGTTAGTCATTCGTTCATTTTTTCACTTATTAATTGGTTCATTCACTCATTCTTTCTTTCAGTCATTCATGAATTCATTTAGTCAGTCCTTCAGTTAGTTAGATAGTTAGGTAGATAGATAGCCAGTTAGTTCGTTAGCTACCACCACCACTACTACCACTACTACTACTACTACTACTACTACTACTACTACTACTACTTTCACACCACCACCACTACAACCACCCACACCAACAGCCCCACTACCATTAGCATTCCCATCATCGTTCTGTGGCATATGGCAAGGGGACAGAGAACGTTTACCAACACCCAACACGCCCACACGCAAGAGAAAACCTGTTTGTGCCCCTCCCGTCTAGACATGAACGTTTACTCACCATGACCGCAGCTACCCTGGTCTGGGCTGGTCTGGTGAGACGGGAGGGATGCGTGCGCTGTTTGGTAATGATGGTGACTGCGCTGCTGGTCCCCTCTGCGCCCCTGTCCCCGCCTTCGTCATCCTCGTCGTCGCTACCCCCGGATCGCCAGCGGGTGTAGCTTTCCATGGTCACAGCTGTCCCCTCCTTCCCCGCCTGGCCTCCCTCGGGCACTCACCAACTCACCAGCTTGTCATGTCGTCAGTTCACCAGCTCATGTCACCGCGGTCTTGAATCCTCAGCCTGAATGCTAAGTGGGGAGAAAAAAAATTGTCTTAGTTTTGTTTGTGATTTTCGTTGCTGATTCTGAAGGAAGAGAAGGAAGGATTGTTATATGTTAGCTCCGTTTTGAATTGGTGTCATTAATTAAGCTTGTTTGTCTGAAATGGATTAATCTGACTTGTTTAAAATTTACCTTAGTCATACACCTCTTAATACGTATTCAATAACAAACCACACCTGAACCTTATACTTCGCAACGTCGTGTTAATTACAGGTGAATATGACACAATACCACCTGTACACGTCCCACAAGCAAGTTTATTTCATAATTCATTCCACGTGGCTGATACGTTCCACCTGATCACTGTTCTTTTCCTATGACTCAGTGCCTGAATTATTTCCTGTGGCGTGGATGTACCGTAGGAATGCATGCGAGTTTTTTTTATTTATTTATTTTCTTCCTTACGTCATTATTATTTCCTATTATGAATCTTGGTTTGGCTGTATTGTGACGGGTATCTATAAATCATTAGCGTTCTTTCTTTTTTCCTTCTTTCCTTCTTCCTTTCATCCAGCCGTTCTCTTTCATTCTTTCAAATGTGATACGTTCTTTTTTTCTTTCTTCCTTCCTTTCCTTCTTTGGTTTGTTTGGTCTGTTTTTTCTTTCTTTTCCTTCTTTCTTCTTCTTTTTTTTCAAGCATATGATAAACTTTCCTTTTTCCTTCCTTCCTTTCTTCCTTTCTTTGATTTCCCGGGCAGCTCTCTATCTTCCTTTCCTTCTTCCTTTCCTTCTTCTTTCCTTCTTTCTTTTCCCTCACAGTTATCTTTCCTTCTTCCCTCCTTGCTTCCTTCCTTCTTTCTTTCTTTCTTTTTGTTTCTTTCTTTTACCTCACAGTTCTCTTTCCTCCTTCCTTCCTTCCTTTCTTTCCTTTCCTTCCTTCTCTCTTTCTTTCGCCTCGCAGTTCTCTTTCTTTGTCCGTCTTCTCTCCTCCCTTTCTCTCTTCCGTGTGCTTGGCAGTTCAAAACTCAACATCAATCAAAGGAATAAAAAAAGAAAGACGAGGAAGAAGGAAACAATCAATGCTGAGGTGTACGTGATCATGCACGCGTGTTGAGCTGTGTGTGTGTGTGTGTGTGTGTGTGTGGTTCCTACCGGCACCTCACCCTCGCCCTTGACCCTCGCACAGTAATCATCGGCACACGCCGCCGTGACTCCGCCTCCCCTTGTCCATTTAGATTCCTTGCACATCTTGGGGTTTGTGAGTCTCGTATACATGCGTCACTACTCTCGTGTTCTATATCGTTCTACCACACTGCTACATTGTTCTAAGATACTGTTACGTTGTGTTTACTGTCTCTTTTGCATCGTCCTTACTACACTACTAAGCTGGTGCTATTTTAATGTCACTTTTGCACTATCACACTGTTCTACCGCATTTCCATATTGTCTCTACCAAATTACTGTACTGTAATCATCTTAAATATAACTTTTATGTCAGTATTTTACTTCCTAATCGCATTGTCACGTACCGCACTCAGAACACATGCCTACCACACTGCCATTCCACCACACTACCACACCACCGCATTACACCGTCACGCACCGCCACACTCCCGTATCATCATGCACTATCACTGTCACTCCGTCACTCCCACACACACACACACACACACACACACAGCAATGACACACTATTGGCAACACTCTCTATTCATATATTGTGTAACATGAGAATCTTCCTGAAATGCCCATCCTCTCTCTCTCTCTCTCTCCCTCTCTCTCTCTCTCTCTCTCTCTCTCTCTCTCTCTCTCTCTCTCTCTCTAGGAATGGGAGACGAAATGTTTCCTAAAGTTTTACATCGTCATTTTCTTTTTCTTTTTTTTTCCCTCACTAGTGCGTTCAGTTGAAGTATTGCCTTTCGTCCTCACCGGGTTATAGAAGAGAGGAATCGTGTCTGTTTTGCTCCTTCGGTGCCTGTCCGTCTGTGTGTGTATGCGTGTGTATGTGCGGACAGCAACTCAAGGCAGGCCCCCACGCAGGCTCTGAACAGTGGCGGGGGTAAGCACATGTCCTGCCGCGTCGCACTCAACGTAGCGCCGCGGCTCACACACACCGTCACTCGCTCACTCGCTTTACTGGTCGGGGTTACTGTGAAGATTTCCCACAAAGACTCAAGGGCGCCGCACCATTCCCACTGTGAGCGAAAACTTGTGGGATGGTGACTGCTGTTGAAACGCTCTGCTCTCTCACGACGACTATTTTCAAAGGCCACACAGATAATCAGACGAGTTCTCAAGAGTGTTTCTCCTGTCGATAATGAAGGAATCTTGTTAATCTGCCACTATAAACACAAAAAAAAAAAAAAAACACTCTTTAAAACCCGTGTCACCTCAAGCAGAATATTTTGAAAGTAGTGGAGGTGCGGCCAGAAGTGTTTCAGAATATTATCTTACAGAGTCGCCGGCACGAGGCTTGGCGCTGTGTTGTGTGAGTTCCCGCAGGTGATTATCCACACTCACGTGCACGGGAGGGATAAATAAAGGAAAATGACACGAAATTACCCACTTAGAACGAATACCTCTTGCTGACTCGCCCTCTATAATTCACCTTTATATTTACGAAATGGTCTGAGCGGCAACAGTCCACAGGAACACAGCAGCGGCAGCAGGTAACACAGAGACCCGGCACATTACAGCCCACACCACCACTAAGACGTCTTGGCGAGGCAGTACACGTCCTCTCCTCCTCTATACTCAATGTCCTACTACACCTCACATTCACCCTCAACTCTATTCAACGTTATCAAACTCGCAGTGTGGTAATTAGCAGGTAGACTAACGCTGCTGTATACCTGTAGGGGTGAATGAGGGCCAGACACGCGAGACATCTAGAGGAATGCGTAGAGCGACCCTCACACACACCTGGCCAGTCCCTCCTTGCAGGTAATCCTTGTATATACCTCCAGGTGATCACGCCCTTCGCCTCATGTGCCCCCGGTGGCTGCGTGTCGTTACAAACTGGCGCATGTCACTGCCATGCTTCACTGTGCACTGTTAAACTCACTGTACCTTACTTTCATTCACCACAGTGGGCAGACCAGCAGACACTGGTAAGACGCAGCGAGGACTGACTAGAATTGAAACCACCCGCGCTCCTCTCACCACACACACACACACACACAGACACACACACAGACTGACTGACCGGCCTCGCATCACGGAGTTGGTTAATATGCTGCTGAAAGGAACAAAACCGGTATGCATGTGTCAGGGATATTGCTCGTCAAGGGTACACTGGTCCCTTCACTCAGACATCCACTGCTGCTGTCCCCGTGTTTGTTTCTGCGACCTAACTAGGGGGAAATGATAGATAAAGGATGTGAATATAGTAGGGTATAGCTGAGGTGTAGAAATGCGTTTCGTAAAGAGGGTATGCACGAAAGTGATAGAGCAAAGGGATGCTTAAGTTAGGATCCACTCAGCAAGGTTGGTTTAAAAGTGAAATGCAATATGCGTTTATGTTATTAGTTTATTTAGGTACTCTTTTCATTTGTTCGTTAACTGTGGGAGTCAATATACTATCAGTTTGTCAGTCAGTCAGTCAATCAGTCAGTTAATAAGTCAACCAATTAATCAATCCGTCAGTCAATGAGTCAGCCAATTAGTCAGTCAGTCAATCAGCCAGCCAATCAACCAATCAGCCAGCCAGCCAATCAATCAGCCAATCAGTCAGTCAGTCAGACAGCCAGCCGTCCCTCCACACCTGCCCAGCGCCCGTCACGCCAGGAAGTCCCAGATGGAGGCCTTCTTGTGTTGGGCGTTCCATGGGTGTCTGGCGAAGCAGGAGGCGGCCGCGGCATCACATTCGCACGCCGCCGCTCTGCACCCCAAGTTGTCTGCCCCTGTAAAGACGAGGAAACTAACTAAATCTGAAAATTACTTGAAAGAAAAAGAAAAGTGCAGGTATAGAAAAAAAAAAAAAAAAAAAAAAAAAAAAACATGAAAACAACAAACCAGTGATTGATAACCATATAAATGACGTACCACAGAGAAGGTGTGTGCCGTTCCAGGACCAAGAGTACCTGACGAAGCCCGGCCCAAACCAGGAGGAGGAGCACACGCCCGCCTTGATTGTATCGTAACACCTGTCGTGAGTCCTACAACACCTGGAACACAGCATCACCTTGTACAGTATTACATGACGCAGGTCGTGTTGATTAGTAAGTTTTGTGTGTGTTTTTTATTTTATTTTCTCGTGTTATTGTTTTTTTTTTTGTACACAGAGAGAGAGAGAGAGAGAGAGAGAGAGAGAGAGAGAGAGAGAGGCGGAGGGGCAGGTTTGAAAAGTTGTATAGTAGGAAAACTCTCTCTCTCTCTCTCTCTCTCTCTCTCTCTCTCTCTCTCTCTCTCTCTCTCTCTCTCGTCAAATCTCAAACAAATTTTTTTTTTATTTTCTCACAAAATAAAAATAAAGAAAAGTTAAAAAAGATAGTCACACCCTAGAAAAATCATAATCACGGCTAAAAGTTTCATAATTACCCCTCAAAGTTTCACTTATTCCCCATCAAAAGTTCTATTCACCCCAAAAAAACTCCCACACTCACCCCTAAAAAAAACTTTCTGACTACCGTTTTCTACGCAAGGTTCTCTCAGGAATTTTCAAGGCGGACTAACCTATCTACTTCATCCACCACGGGCCTATCTCCGCTTTGAGTGCCGCAGTGATTGCCGTAGTTGTTGTAAAGAAGTGCCTCGCGTTGAGTGGCAAGCCTTATCATGTCTCCAAACTGGCCAATGGAGCGACGGTTGCGGGAAAGATGTGATGTATTTATGTCACGTCTGCTTCTTCCTTCTGTTGGAAGTGGGAATGTTACTTAAGTGTTTTTTCTTTCTTCCTTTCCTTCTTTCTGTTTTTGTCTTTTTTTGTTAGTTAGAGTAGTTAATAGTTTATTTCTTTGTTTCATTAATTCATTCATTTATATTTTTTACTCATTCTTTTTTTTATGTAAGAGGGACATATGGTTTAGCTCTCTCTCTCTCTCTCTCTCTCTCTCTCTCTCTCTCTCTCTCTCTCTCTCTCACCTACGGCGCAGAAGCAGAGCAGCGTAACGAAGACGAGACGAAGAAGAAACGAGAGCAGCGGAAATTTGTCACTCATCTTGTTCGCTTCGTTTATCGTTGTGTCGTTTCTTCTTCCGTCTACCGTGATTTCTCTTCCTCTTTCCCCCTTCTGTCTTCTCTCAGCTCACTTTCCGCACTTTCCTGGTTGAAATGGACAAGATGACCCTTAATTTGGCGCTTTTGCTTAAGAGAGACGGTTATAGTAACAGTCGATGTCTCTATTCTTTCCTTCTGTCTAGCTAGCCACACAAATATTCACTTTCTCATTTCCTGATGAATACGGCAATTGATTAGTTACTCACCCAGTCAGCTAGCCACTCAGTCAATCGACTAGTCAGTCAGTCAGTTTCCCAGTTATCCAGCTAGTCAGTCAATCAGCAAACAATTAGCCAGTCAGCCGGTCAGTTACCTAATCAGTCAGCCAGCAAGTCAGTCAGCCGGCCAGTCAGTCAGTCAGTTACACAATCATCCACCTAGCCAGTCAATCAGCCAGTCAACCAGCCAATCAATCAAACACTCATCCAACAATCCACCCAGTTGATTAGTTAGCCATCCAGTCTCCTTATATACATCACTTCAGCACCTCAGTCCTACCGGTACAGTGAGTTATGAAGATCAGGAAGTCAGTGGTAGCACAACGCACACACTGAGGGCATCAACAGCACCGACTACCCAAACACTTCAAAGTTATCACAGAGGCCACACGGTTACGTCACAACCATGCACCACGTGTTACCTCACCCGGGTCTTATGTAGCGCTGTAAACTCTAGACCCGTATTCAGAAACGCTTTGCTCTCTCTCCCTCCTGCTATGACTATTTTCCAACGCCACAAAGATGCTTAGCCGGGTTATCAAGGGTGTTTTTCCTGTTAATAGTGTGGATATATTAATAATCTGCCATTAAAACCATAAAAGCAACCTCGAAAATCTGTGCTACTTCAACTAGAGCCTTTTGCAAGTTGTGGAGGTGCGGCGCAGAAGCGTTTCAGAATACGGGCCATTTGGTCACGGGAGATGAAAGGAGGTGAGTTATAGATGCAGCGTTGGTCTGTGTGTTTTGATAATCAGTGAGATAGAGATAATACTTCCCGAGATTATTGTTTATTATGCCATGGTATGTGGCGGCTTAGCAGTAGTAGTAATAGTAGTAGTAGTAGTAGAAGTAGGTTTACAACAAAACACACACACTCTCTCTCTCTCTCTCTCTCTCGTATTCCAACACTCCATCTATCACCTAATATACCCTCCTGCCACACACACACACCATTAACTTCTACATATCCCTGCCATAATTCACAATTCACCTCCACTCCCTTCATCTCATAACCGGTGGCGGTCTTGTATCTAATCAGCAGGAAGGGTTCAACGAGCGGGATTTAAAGGCGCACTTTGAGGTTGATGAAAGCGACGATTCCCTCTTGTCATGCGCTCTTTGCACTTACCAATATGGCGCCATTAGAGCCTTCACATAAAAATGACGCCCGCCCGTGTTTCCATTTCTCATCCATCCATCTATTTGACAATATTATAGAACTGTCAGTATATTATTTATTTTGTGTTAGGTATGGCTAGTGTACGGTGATCACTCATATGCATTAGATGAGAGAGACATTAAATTAAACTTATTTCCTTTGAGAGAGAGAGAGAGAGAGAGAGAGACAGTGGGATGTATTTTCCGGGGAGGAGAGAGAGAGAGAGAGAGAGAGAGAGAGAGAGAGAATGTTGCTGAGTAGTGTATGGAGATAAGGTGGAGTAACTATCAACAGAAGAATGAAGTAAACTAGCTTTCCTATGTCAGGCCAAAGGAGTTATAATATATTTTCTAGGAAGGAGAGAGAGAAAGAGAAGGAGCAGGAGGATGCAATGATAGTGTATGGAGCTAGGACCACTGGAGAAGCCATTAGCAGAAGAATAAAATTAACCAAATTTTCTCTGTGATACCAAGAGAGGTATTTTCTGGGAAGAAGAGGGAAAAGTAGGAGGAGAAGAAAGACTATAGTATGGAGACGAGCTAGAATCAGTGAAGGAATAATAAACAAAAATATAATGAAAAACCTTCCTTTGTGAAGGGAAGGAGAGGAGAGAGAAATGAGGAAGAGAAAGAGAAGAATATGGCTACGATTCATGTATGGAGACAAGCTAGAACCAGTAGAAGAATCATAAACATAAATATATTATAACAAACTCTTTGTGAGTGCAAGGAAGGAGAGAGAGGAAACACGTGGGGAGAAGGAAAAAGAAAATTGCTAAGACTAATATATGTAGAATTACTGGAAGAATCGTTAAAACTAAAATAACACAAGCTGTTCTTCTTTGTGAGAGCAGGGGAAGTATTTTCCGAGGCGGCGGGAGGCTGGCGGGAACGGGAAGACATCAGCTGCTGTGAGCTGTGTGTCTGTGTGAGTGTGTGAGACCCGGCACACTGCACGCACCTTCCCCCTCACCTTACCCACACCACCCCACACCTCCACACTCCACACCAGCCCTCCACACACTCTGGTAAGTGGCTGGAGGTGGAGAAATGAGGTGTTTTGACCCTCTGTGATGTAAGAATGGTGTAAAATGGTGAGTTTCTCCTTCAACCTGTGTTACCTTCCCTCCTTATGCCTCACCACGCACTGTGCTAAGTGGTACGTGGCCGCTCAGGTAGAGAAATGATGTTATAAGGCAGTGTAATTGAAGAACGATGTAAAATAGTGAATTTCTCCCATTTTTCGTTTCCTCCACCTGTTCTTTCGCCTCGTCGTTTCCTCCTTCCGCACCTGCTCTTCCTTTTCTCCGATCTGGGGTATCTGTTTCCCTTTCACCTGGGTATGCTAATAAGAGTTAATTGGTGTGCCAAATGTGGTCTAGTGAGGGGTATAGTGTGTGCTTCAGTACTGTGTGTGTGTGTGTGTGTGTGTGTGTGTGTGTGTGTGTGTGTGTATTTTTTTTTCTTTGTGTTCTTTGAATGTTCTGTGTTGCTGTAATGTATAGTTGGCTAATGCTGTCGTGTGTGTGTGTGTGTGTGTGTTGCATAATCAGCTGTATATCAGGTATCCAGGAGTTTTGCAGGTGTGTTGCTTCCCCTAATGGCTGGTGTGTTGTGTTAAAGCAGGATTCATGGATATGCACTGGGTTCTGTAATATTCTCATGTGGTTCACTTGAAGATAATGTGTTCCTAGCAGGGCACGGCACCATCCTAGCTAGGTTACCCGAGAGGTGTTTAGGTTAACTGGGATTATAATGTTAATTATGGTAAATCTGACCAATAGTGGCTTATGTATTGCTGCCCCTCTCCAAGATAAGCAAGCGTGGGGACTTGATGGGAAGCTGGAGTTGTTAGGGTGAGAGAGGTTAGAATAGGCTGTTAGGGTGAGGGAGGTCAGAATAGGCAAACTTTGGGAAACATTTGAAAGTCTAAGATAATGCCGCTTTTGGTGAAATTCTCTAAAAAAATATTCAACAAACGGAATATCTGCCCCCATACCCCCTCTTTCCCCTTGCTATTCTAACCTTATGAAGTCACTAACCTTGCTAATTGGGGAGGGGGTGGTCTGTGCCTAATTAGGGGACTTCACCCCTCCTAGACCTCACCTTCAGGACACTAACCTAACCTAACCTAACCCATTTGTCTTGGCTGGGCCCTCTCTAGACCACACCTTAAGGAAACTAACCCTAACTTAACCTAACCTAACCTTATATTTAGTTCGCTTTGGTTATGTAATGCCTGGAGGTTTTGTAATGGCCTGGAGACTGATATGTGGCAGTTACTATGACTGGGGTATTTTGGGGCCTCTAATTAGTGTTAGGTACCATGTATGTATTTATTCTGTATGTCATATGGTTCTTTATATTTTTTGTTTGGCTTTGTTTTTTTTTGTTTTTTTCTTAAATGGTTTTCTGTTTTCTCTATTTGGTCTTCTCTTTGCCATTTATCTACTTTTCTGTTTCCTGTTCTCTGTTGTAAAGTGTTCTGTTTCCATACAGGTGTGAGGCAAGCTGTGGCACCATGGACGAGAGCAGTGCCGGCACCAGCAGCGTAACAAGCAGCACAAATGGCTCGGAGAAGAAAACAGGAGGTGGACTTCGGAACTTTCGGAAGGGCAAAGGACAAGGTGAATCTTGCTCTGTGTTTTGTCAGTGTCCAGAAAGTTGTCTTGTTGATGTAGTGATTGGATTGATGTGTTCTTGTGTTTCTTGTGTTTTGTAATTAGAATGATGTATTTTTGTTTTATATTTTATGTGGTTCCTTGGTTTTCTTGTTTGCTTTATTTTTTTATGATGGGATTATATCTGGACAAAAAATTAATATAAGAAAAGACAATAGCTATATTTTATTTGGTAGATTAGTGTAGGTTTTATAATGCTGTTAGCTTTGTGTGAGTTTTGTTTCATTTGCATCAATCAATTATTTTATTTGTAGTTGTGGCTTACTTTTTTATTTATTTATTTTTTTCTTGTATTTATTGCTTGATATTGCAAGATTGCTTTGAGCTTTTTTACTCACTCATGTTAGTTGACAGGCAGTTTTTTTTTCCTATGTGAAATTAATAAACAAGATAAAATGATAATAATAATGACCATAATTGTATTCATTCTGTGCTCTCACTGTTTGTTGTCTGTCTTAGCATTGGATGTAGAGGGATTTTCTTTTGACATTTTTTTTTTTTGTTGCATTTTTTTTTTAGTTTCTCTTCTGAGATTTTTTCGTAATGAGAACAAAAGATCAGAGGAGAGTAAAGAATCCAAACCTTCCTCATCGCCCATCAGCACCACCAGCAGCATTGACGGTGAGTCCCAGTGCCACCACCACTACCACCGCCACCATCACTATCACTGTCATTGTCACCACTATCATCACAGCATTATTACATGTTATCATCACTTCTGTCACCACCATCACTACCATCACTGACACCACCACCATCATACTACTATCATATCACCACCACAATACTACCACCTCCACTAACATCAGTATTATCATCACCATTACCACCACCACCACTACTGTCATCACCATCACAACTAATATCAGTACTATTATTGTCACCATCACAACCACCACCATGATCACAAACATCAGTATTATCACCACCTCCATCATCACCATCATTATCACTATCACAACTACTAGCATCAATACTACCACCATTACCACCATTATCATCTTCATCCTCATTACTAGTACTACCATCATCACCACTTCCACCATCATTTATACCACCACCACCACCACCAAAAATGCCTTTATCACCATTATTTATCTCAAACAGGTGGCTGTTCCTCGGGCAGTGTATCATTACATATCATTAAATGAGAGGTACTTTAAGATGATATACTGAGATTCAAATTGATATCTTTGTGTCAGTGGAATATAGTGACAAAACCATCACTTTAATATTTTGAAAATTGCAGTTGTTAGTTAATTAATTTTTTAGCCTCGCATTTACAAGCAGATCATTTAAATAGTCTACTTATAAGCTCTTCATCCATTGTAAAAACCTTGAACACATTTACACCTTGTCTTTATATCAGCACAATACACCAACATGACCATCCCTATTACATGCATCTCTTTTTGAAGTAATTGCTACAGTTCATTAATTCTTGGCCTCACATCTCCAGCCGATCGTTCAAGCAGTCCAGTGTTTAATTCCTCATCCAGTGTGAAAACAAACACATCGTCTCAGAGCCAAGATGACACCAAGAACTCATTGAAGGGTAAGAACTTGGGTATCTAGTTTTATTTAGTAGCAGTCCAGAGGCTAAGATATGGTTTTAATTCACTTATAGGATGTGCTTTTGGTTGTGAGAGAGAGAGAGAGAGAGAGAGAGAGAGAGAGAGAGAGAGAGAGAGAGAGAGAGAGAGAGAGAGAGAGAGAGAGAGAGAGAGATTGTGTTTGGGTTTGGTTGTCTAGTCTTGGGTATTCCCCATCATGAGTGTTGTTGGCCTGGGATATAGATAGATTTATGTACATATGACAAGGTATAAGGTGTGGAATTCTTTCTTGGGTATCCTCCTTTCAGTGGAATTAGCCTGGCATATAGATAGGTAGATATATAGAATAGCCTTTATGTTTGAGGTATAGAATTTGCTAGTTTATTTGTACTTCCTTATGTCATGTCCAAGGTCTCAGCAGACATGGGATCCACTATTGCTTCTGACTGTTTACTTGCATCATTTACTTGCAGAAAGTGACAGAGAGCTAAGCCCAATATTTAAGAGGAAACTAAGTGCTGAAAGACCACTGAACAACATAACCAGGACCACCGTTACGTCAGGCACACAGCAGACGGTACTGAAGACGGTGGTGCAGAAACCCACCACTACCATATCAGTGCGCACTTTGTCCAAGCCACTCTTTGTTGGAGCTCCGAGTCCTGAAGGGAAGGAGGAGGAGAGCCCCAATGAGGCTGACAATGATGAGTCGTCCTCAGAGAGTCCCCTGGGTGGCATGTCGATGAAGACTCTAATCAGCAAGACCTCGCCAACCAAAAGGACTCTCAATTCCTCAGACCTGGATGACAGCCAAGACAGTCCTTTCTTTTACACTCGGGTTGGTTCTGTTGGTTAACCTTTTGACAGCTATTTGATGCATCTTTCCTTAATTTATATTACTCTGAGACATGTTTACTAGTTCTACAGCCACCTCCCATCTTTAAACTGCATAGAAATTGCAAAATCTATTCTTTTTAATCCCATACTTTCTTGTAGATGCTTATAAAGATTTCATGTGTTACTTCTGATGGTGTTAATTGCTTTGTATCTCAGTGAAAGAGCTGAGTTGTTTGTTGTGCTTAGTGGTGAAAGAATGAGTGTTACATTGTGTTGAATCTCTCATTTGAAGGTAAACAATTTTCAGTTTCAATTTTTCTTGGTGAGATTTAGTGTTGAGTGGTTAAAGAAGGGAAATGCTTTGTGGTATCTGAGTTTATGACATGAGTAGGTAAGTTAAGTAGCTAAAAGTAGATGTATGCATTGAATTTCACCTAAGCATAACAATGAAAGCCTTGTATTAAAAGAATATGTGTTTTCTGATCATGCTTCAACATCACACATTGAGAACCTAATAATTAAAGTAGATGTGTTCCAGGTTTCATCTCAGCATAGCACTTTGAGAGCATTGTAACTGAAATAGATATGTGTTGCATCCTACTTCAATATATCACTTTGAGAGAGTAGTAATTTGGGTATGTGTTGGGTCTTACCTCAATATAGCACTTAGAAAGCCAAGGGATTATTGTAGATGTACGTTGGATCTTATGTCACAACATTTGAAAGCCTAGTAAGTTACGTGCTCATTATATCCCAGGTGGTGAAGCGTGCCAGGATTGTTGCTTCAAGTGATGAGGAGGATGCATCTGACAGCAAGAAGCCTCAAGTCAATGGCCACGGAAACTCCTCCCCTGAGTCCTCCAAGAAGCCAGACGATGACACCATTGACAAGTTCATCAATATGTGGGAGATGGTCTACCCTTATGTTGAGAAAATGGTAAGCCTGGGCTTTCTTTTCACTGGGACACTTGCATCTTTGTGTTTATATTTGTTAAGTTACTCCAGGTTATGCTGTTAGGCCTTGGTGTGGAAGTACGTAGCCAACTGTGCTCCAACTAAGCTCCTGGAGTGTGGTAGGGTGATCCATGAGACTTTCTCTTTCCATCACAGGTTGACGGGACTAAGAGTGTGAATGATGTGTGTGTGAGTGTGTGGTGTTTTGTCTGGGCCATTGTGTGTGGGGTTGCTGGTTTGGTATATAGAAAGATAGATAACTTAAACTTAACTAGGTGTATTTTCTTCTTGCAGGAATTCTTGGACATATACAAAGCCAATGATTGGGATGCCAAGATCACCATGATGCAGTTGAGCAAGATCAGCCGGGACCGGAGGGACAAGGAGAAGATTCAGAAAGCCGAGGAGGAATTGCAGAGGAAAAAGTTGGCTGCAGAAAAGAAAGAAGAATTGAAGAAACAGAAAGCAACAGAAAAGGAAATGGAAGCCATAGCTAGAAATGCAATGAAGCAGAAACTAAAAGCAAAAAAAGATTCTTGGAAAGGTAAGTCAAGGCCATTCTTTCTTGTGTTTTCTTTGTGTTCCTGGTTGTAGTACCTTGCTGGACATAGCCTTTGCTGCATGAAGGAGGTCCAGTTTGCTGTTTGGATTAGAAAGTAACGTTTTTTTAAACCTTGCACATTCTTGTGTGTTCTTAATTGTGTTCCTGGTTGTGGTGTCATATCAAAGGCACCTTCCTGTTGTGTAGAATAGCATGTAACTTTTGTATGACCTTTACAGCCAAAGCTGCTATGAAGCAGACTGAACAGGACATTGACGAAGAGGAGGAGGACTACCAGATGACTGGAGCCAAAGTATATGACAGGTGAGTTCTTATCAAGGTTAAATTTACAGTGTTTAAATGGAGATGTGGTAATGTTCTTGATATTGTTGACTGTCATTGTGGTAAGAGCATATGTCAGGTGAGTTCATATCAAGGTTTGATATGTTTTAATAGTCTTGTGATAATGTACTTGATACTGCTGTCAATGTGCTGAGTTTGATCCCCTGTCAGGATAAGCAGTGACTCCTGAGTGAAGGAAGTACAGGGAATGTGGTTAAAGAAAAGTGTGTTTGCAGTGATGAAGAGTCAGGAGCAGAGGAGGAGGAGAGTCCAATGATGAAGGGAGACCGACAGTTGGTGCTTAATTTCTTCAATGAGGCCTCAGTGGGGGAGCTGGCGGCCATTGGTGGCTGCTCCAAGAAGAAGGCAGAGGTGGTGGTGCAGCTGCGGCCATTTGCTGACTGGCATGACATTGTTAGTTCCTTACTGCTCCTGTTAGTAAAGCTAGACTCTTTTGGAACACTGGGATAAACAGAGACATGAGATTTTGATAATTAATTCTGTAAAGTTGAAGGGTTTTCTTGTAACAGTGCAATTAGTAAAACAAGAGTTGATCACTATTATTATTTCTTACATAGTGTCTGAATTTCAGGTCCACAAATTTCAAACAGAGAAGTATGTTAGTACAGATCTCCTCAATGAAGCCAAGACTGTGCTGCATGTGAGAAGCAGTGTTCAGAAGTTGATGAAGAAGTGTGAAGATATTGCCAAAGACATGCAGAGTATTGTCTCCAGGATCGTCAATGGTGAGGAGGACGCAGGGATCAGCAAGCAACCCGAGTCTCTCAATTCCTCGTGAGTGTCTCTGTGTCTTGTATCATTTGTTCCCACACTGGAAGAACATTATTGGAGGATGTTAACCCTTTGATTGTTACAGCCTCTTCTCAGCTTGATATGAAGGCCTTCTGTAAGTTTAGGTAAGGATTTTGAAAAATGGTACTCAAGCAGGTGGTGTTGAATATCTAGTAAATCTCTTTAGTGTTTGTAGTCTAATTAGCAATTAATAAAAACTGCCTAGGGTCGCTAATATATAATTACACTTGCCATTAGCAGTAAAAGAGTCAAGAATTCCAGACAGCCCCTAATTAGGCATCATAGAATGTGTAAATGTTAAATAATGTGTTATGAATCTCCAGGATGCAGCTGAAGGGGTACCAGCTCATCGGTCTGAACTGGCTGGTCTTGATGCACGAGCAAGGACTGAATGGTGTGCTGGCTGATGAGATGGGTCTGGGGAAGACAGTCCAAGCCATTGCATTCCTGGCATACATCAAGGAGGTGGAGGATCCTGAGAGGCCAAACCTCATCATTGTTCCCTCCTCCACTCTTGGTGAGCCACTCTGCCATCACCTGTGCTGTCACTCACTCAGGAAATTTTGGGTTAGATACTCCATCAGAAAAATTAAAGAACTATTCATGGTATAGATAACTTTTATGACATCTTTTTAGTATTTTTTAAGATACTCATAAAGTGAGGGTGGGAGAACTTTTCTGTTGGGAGCTAAGGGCTAAGAGAGTGGTGTGAATGAGTGTGAATGTGAAAGTTGTGTGCCTTGTCTTTGCTAACCACCTTGTTTGGAGAGAGCCTTGGTATAAGTATGTAAGTGAGAACATAAGGGAAGGTTTAAGGAACCATGAGGTGTAGAAGTGTCAGTCCCAGAGGTGTTATGGTGTTGTCACATTTCAGACAACTGGGCACGGGAGCTGGAGACATGGTGCCCCTCACTGGAGGTCCTACACTACCACGGCTCGCAGGAGGACCGGCGGAACATCCGTTGTGCGATTATGAATGGCACGCTAGAGGAGGAACCCGATGTGATCCTCACTACGTAAGGATTTGAATGCTTTCTGGCAATCTCTGGGAAATTATTGGAGTAAGAATGTGGAATACAGTGTTACCTCTTGTACATTTATGAGCTTGTAAGTTGTGTCCTCTTAGATGTTGGATGAAGGACTGTGGAAGTAAGAGAATGAGTGCTCTGTCAGAATCATTAATCATTGGTTCGGTGCCCCTTACTATATGAGATTGGACAGCTTATGAGCTTCCACTTTGTACAGTATTAGACAGTGTATTCCCATGTTGATCCTTCTTATGTTTTCCTCCACACACTGTCTCCAGGTCTTCAGTCTCCCCTCTGTTAGTCGTCCAACTTAGATGCTTTTCTGTGTACCATATTTGATTGCTCATAAGACGCACCTTTTTCTCCCCCCAAAAAAAGTCTTGGGAAATTAATCTGCATCCTATAAGGCCAAGGTTCAGCACTGAGGCAGTGGTTGGTGGTCAGTCTATGGCAACAGAGGTTCTAAACTCAAACCCCAGACATCTTTGCACATGTAAACAAAGTGATGATTGGTACTACACCACAAAACAACTCTTTCTTTCAAGGTAACAATATATAATAGGTCATACTTAGCGGTAATTCACATAGAATGACACCAGTCAGGAAGAATTTGCCTAAGTGACCATGCATCACGCATTGCATGTACCAAAACAAACATGCGGTTGGTTATGAGCTGAACTCGGTGACACAGGCAAGCTTCACTGCGTTCTTTACAGTGTGATGCTGTTACTCCTTAAGGTATGACACACTTTCATGCAATTAAAATTGCACTATCTTTTAAGATTCTTATGAACAAACTTTATTACCCCTGTAGTCTCACAGTCACTGCTGACACCATATACCAGGTACATGTTTGCATCTCACAACAGGATTGTTACATAGGCTACTAGCAAATATTGAAGTTTTTAAATGCAAAATATTGGGATCTAATAATGATCTAAATGCATGTGAGGGTCTTCAAATGTCAAGTGAAATCCTTCACTTCATATTCAGAGCTTAAGTCCGCTCATTTATCTTTTTTTTTTTTTTTTTTTTCAGTGTCTGCCAAAACTGGGTGCATCTTATGAGCCCATGTGTCTTATGAGCCATCAGATATGGTACATTCCAGATTATTATTATTATGATTAGCATCTAGCTGAGCTTATAGCCAGTATGTTGAACCTAAACACTGGAAAAGAAGCCTGAATAACAAGTATGAATCACAAACCTATTTATCCCTGCAGGTACAACATGGTGACCACAAGTACTGAGGACCGAGCTCTCTTTAAAAAGCTCAGATTCCACACAGTTGTGTTGGATGAGGCTCACATGCTGAAGAACATGGCCTCTCAGCGCTATGAAAACCTCATGAAGATTAAGGTAACAAGATCTCAAGGGGTGAAGATAGATACTAATTTGTGTGTGTGTGTGTGTGTGTGTGTGTGTGTTGTCTTGGTTATTCTTATAGGTAATGAGATTTCTGGAGGTGAAGATAGATTAGAATTTGTCTTAAGGATTATTTGAGTGTGTGTGTGTGTGTGTGTGTGTGTGTGTGTGTGTGTGTGTGTGCCTGGATGTATATGTGTTGGTTATCTTATATGAGGTTGTCAGTCTGATACATAGATAGATAAAATAAAAATCTCAATCATTCACTCATCAAGGAATATATATTTGATACTTGCTTGTATGTTCCTAATGTATCCATGTTAAAAAGATTCCATTCATTCTTGGCCCTGCTTTCTCTAATCCTGTCTTCCTCCATTCTTCTCTTCTAATCCCAGTATTGTCTCTTGTAGGCTCTCCGACGTATCCTGCTGACCGGCACTCCTCTGCAGAACAACCTGGTGGAGCTCATGTCCATCCTCATCTTTGTTATGCCACAATTGTTCGACAGCAAAAAGGAGGAATTAAAAAGAGTGTTTGCAATGTTCCCCGTAAGTTTGGACACACACACACCTATCTCTGACTACCTTATGGTTTGATTCCATAGTATATATTTTTCACTTGTATTTTTGTAATTGTTGTTCTTGGTATTGAGTTTTCCATGCATGTTGTTGTATAGAGGCAGAAGTAGTTGTGTGTAAGTAGTCTTTTAATGAGGGTAATGTTTTGTGCTGTTTTTTGCAGAGATCTGACACCAGTGGGAATAAAGGTCGCTTTGAACGAGAGAGAATTGAGCAAGCCAAGCGTATTATGAAGCCATTCTTCTTGAGGCGGCTAAAATGTGACGTCCTAAAGGTGGGTGCTGCATTTTGGCCCTTATTATGTACTTACTTTTCCTTTGTATCATTGAAGTACCTTTACAAATAGGGGTTATGGATAGGGAAAGCTGTATTTAGGCTTTTCTACTGACTTACAGTTCCTTCATATTACTGAAGTATCTTTACATGTAGTGGTGGTCAGCAAGAAAGCTGAGTACCACTTAGAAGAACATGTGAACTATATCTTGAATTGTACTGGTTTTAATATTTCAAATTTTTCCCCAAACAGGATTTACCTCTTAAGGAAGATGAAGTAATTTATTCACCACTGTCAGCGAGGCAAAAACAAATCTATGAGGATACGGTTGCTGTCCTCAGTAAAAAAGCCCAGCAACAACAAGTAAGTGCCCTGGAAACTGACCTTATACAGTACACAGACTTGTAAAAGCATAGCATTTAAATCATAACCTGATAAACCTTTTGTGAAAATCTGGTGGATAAGGAACTGTTTTGGAGATGAAAAGAGTGCCAGGGGATGTCAGAGAAAGGAGCATGAGAGTAGAGGATGCCAGGGGATGTCAGGGAAAGGAACATGAGAGTAGAGGGTGCCAGCAGATGCTAAAGAAAGGAGCATGAGAGTAGAGACTGTCAGGATGTTGATTTAGAATGAGGCTATAGTAAAGACATGGGCAGAGCTTTGGTTACTTGCCATACACATACCTCTCATAACAAATAGGTTTTTAATTGAGTTTTTGTGTTTACCCACAGTTAGAATTTGAAAACATGGACATGAAGAAGTTAACAGAGGTGGAGGAGCTTGAAGTTACCAGTGGCTCAGGGAAACCCAAAGAAAAGGATTCTGATGCAAGCTCCAACATGGTGATGGTCCTCAGGAAGATTGCAAACCATCCACTACTTGTCAGGTTGGTGCTGCTCTTGATCTTGGTCTTGGTCTTGGTCTTCAGTACAAAACCAAAAGGCAGACTTCAAACACCTGTATTGTTTGTCTTTATGTTTTATGACTTGAGGAATGTGACTGTTCATAGGAATTCTTATCCTTTTGACATTTCCCTAGAGTGAAAGGTCGTCGCCATGTATGAGTCTCCTCCAGTTGTTTTCTGTCCCTTGCATCTTCTGTTACTCCCATCCTTTGCAATTCTGCCATAATTCCATCCTGTTTTTAATTCTCTGTCTTCCTCCTGATCTTCCTTCAATATATTTTCTTCAGACTATTAATCAGTTCCTGGTCTTCTCTTCTTACTACATGACCAAATCATCTCATTTTTTTATCTCATCTCTTAAATATTGCATTCCTCACAGGCATGTGTCTTGCCAAATGTAATGCATATCTAAAGAAAAATAACCTTAAGAAAGTACTAGTGTTTGGGTTATGTAATGGTACTAATTCTTTGTCCCATGCAGGAGACACTACACAGATGCCAAGTTGAAGGAGATTGCTAAGATCCTCAAGAAGACGACCCACCGTGACTCAGTCCTGGAGTACATCGTGGAGGACTTCTCTGTCATGTCGGACTTTGAGATCCACAACACCTGCTCCCAGTACAATGTAAGGCACAGGAAGATTCATTGAGTTATGACTGATGATGTAAGAATAGAAAGATCTTTTTGATAATGCTCACTTATATTCTTGCTCTTTTTTTGTCTCTTGTGGGTTCTCTTTTCTTTCTCTGTTTGTCATGGTTTTTCTCTTTCTTTCTTTGTCTCTTATGGTCCCTCTCTCTTTTTTCTTTCTTTGTCTTTTGCAGTCTGTATTTCTCCTCACAGTCTCTTTTTTCTTTTTTTCTCATGGTTTCTCTTTTCCTTTCTCTGTCTCTTTTGTCATTTCTCTCTCTTTTTCTTTCTCAGTCTCATAGTATCTCTTTTTCTTTCTCTTTCTATCTCTCTCTCTCATGGTCTCTCTCTCTCTCTCTCTCTCCTCTCTCTCTCTCTCTCTCTCTCTCTCTCTCTCTCTCTCTTCCTCTCTCTCTCTCTCTCTCTCTCTCTCTCTCTCTCTCTCTCTCTCTCTCTCTCTCTCTCTCTCTCTCTCTCTCTCTCTCTCTCTCTCTCTCTCTCTCTCTCTCTCTCTCTCTCTCTCTCTCTCTCTCTCATTTTCTTTCTTCCTCTGTCACTTATGGGCTCTCTCAGTTTCTGGTAAGCAGTAATAGATAAGGTTCTCATGGCCCCCTCTTTCTCTCCCTGCTGCACTAGCACATCCGGCAGTATCGGCTGGACAACGACTACATCCTCAGCTCCGGCAAGATGGAGCAGCTGGATATCCTACTCCCTAAACTAAAGAAAGAAGGTAATCACTCTTTTATCGACTATCTGTGTTATTATTTTTTCACATGTTTTATTTGCAGTTGTTGTTCGTTTAATTTTTTGTTTCTGCTTTTTTGTAGCATGATTTGAAATTTTTTATTTACTTTTCTCACTTCTATGCACTTTGAGGACTCATTATGCAGTTTAAAAGCACATAACCAAATAACCAAAATGAATGAATATCTATATCAGGCCAGCAATCCCACACAGGTAATATACAAGTAATTTTTCTTTTCTTTTCCAGGATCTCGAGTATTAATTTTCTCCCAGTTTGTCATTGTGTTGAATATCCTGGAACAGTACACAAAGTTGAGAGGACACAAATATTTGAGGTTTGATGGGACTACACAGGTGTCAGAAAGGTAAGATAAATGCACTTTTTTTAAGTGCTATAAACCTGGAAAAATATTCTGAAACACGTGTGATGTAATTAAAAGCTCTCCCCCATAATGATATGATGAACTTGATGGAAGTACCAGTGCCTTGTAATTAAAAGATGATCCCTATTAATGATGATATAATGAAGTTGATGGCATAATTAACTTGTATGTAGAAGAGGATGACATTTTCTATTCTCTCTGTTTTAAAGTGGGCAGTCTCAGAATCAATAATTAACTTGATGTAACAAACTAATCATTCTCTGCAGGCAGGAACTTATAGACAAGTATACCGAGGAGGAGGACATCTTCCTGTTCCTCCTGTCTACCAAAGCAGGTGGTCTGGGGATCAACCTGACAGCCGCCAACACTGTGATCCTCCATGACATTGACTTCAACCCCTACAATGACAAGCAGGCCGAGGATCGATGTCACCGGGTGGGGCAGACACGGTGGGTGGTGGGGATGTCTTTGGTGACTTCTGTTATGGAAACCAGGATGAGAGGAACAAGAAGAATGGAATTTGAATGGTTATTACTTTGGAAGTCAGGATGAGAGGAACAAGGGAACAGAATTTGTATGGTTATCTATATTTGATGCTCCATTTTCTTGTTGTTATTGATTTGGTAGTTTTGTTTTAGTCTGCAAGGTTTAAAAAGTAATGGTAGGTCATGTGTTGCTAAATTTTTATGGTCTTCTTGTCTTTGATGCACCATTTTTACTGTCACTTGATTTGACAGTTTTATTTAACTCTGCTAGATTTAAAAGTGACATTGGATCTGTACTGTTAAAATTTTTATGGTTATCTTATATTCGATGCACTATTTTTCTTTTTGTCATTGATTTGACAGTTTTTATTTAGTCTGCTAGGTTTAAAAAGCAACATAAGGTCTGCTCTTGCTTAATTCATTCATACATTATATTGGTAAACACAGAAATCTTTAAAGTATTGTAAACTGCATTGTTTTTTTCATGACAGGCCAGTGAAGATCATCCGTTTGATCAGCAAAGGCACCATTGAGGAAGGCATGTTGCAGATTGCTCAGGAAAAGTTACAGCTGGAGAGGGAAGTCACAGGTTTGGAAGGTAAGAAATGGTTATATTTGACTCAGATTGATTAAATTTGCCAAATTCCCAAGGTAATCAGTGTAATGGCTTAAATGACCATTCTGTTTTTTTGTTTTTGTTTTTGTTTTTTGTTTTAGAGTGGTAGGAGTACTTTTATCTTCACTGTTAGGAGTCAAGGGGCCAAAAAAAGTGCTGTGAATGAGTGTGAATTTAAAAGTTGTGTGCCTTGTCTTGGCATCTTGGGGAGATAGCTTTGGTATATTTGTGTGTGTGTGTGTGTGTGTGTGTGTGTGTGTGTGTGTGTTAGAGTTGAAGTATCTTGTGAGTGGATACAGTATGATAGAATTACTAGGATTGCTCCCTTAGTTGAAATGCTATAGAGTGTATTGTCTCAGATTTACAGAAGTGTAGCAGAGGTAATGGTTGATATGCTATAGAAGATGCTATAGAAAGTATTGACCCAGATTTACTGAAGGACACTAGAAGAGATGTTTAATATCCTATAAAAAGTAGTGACCCAAATTTACTGAAAGGCAGCAGAAGAGATGTTTAATGTGCTATAGAAAGTATTGATCCAAATTTGCAGTTGGTCAGCAGAGATGGTAGATATACTAAAAGAATGTACTATCTCAAATTTGCAGAAGGGCAGCAGAAGAGAGATGTGGAATGCTACTGAAGGCAGCGCTGGGTCTGGTGAAGCCTGAGGCACCGAGCTCCTCCTCCAGCAGTGAGAACAAGCTGCAGAAAGAGGCAAAGGGTGGCAGGTCTGAAGGTGACCAAGCCCAGGATGGAGATGCCCTGTGTGAAGACTCTCAAGGTAACGGTTGCGACACTGACAACTCTGATGGTGATGAATTGTAGTTTCCTGCAGTTTTAGGCATCAAGTAAATCCCTGGGGCGTCACATTCACCTGGAAAGCTGCCTTACAAACCCACAGGAATGGATTGGTGGAGGAGCAGTGCTGCAGAAATGTTTGCACTGACACTGGCAATTACAATTCTTAAATTTCTGAAGGAACTTTTATTTTAGCCCATTAGATGTACCCTTGACGACCAAGCAGGATGAAACAACACATACACATTTTAGAGACTTTTATATGATCTAGATCTCCCTCTTATTTATTAAACACTGGTATTTATGACTGTTACTATATTTCTTTTTAATAATGTGCCGCCCCACGTGTCTGTGAGAAGGGCAGATGTATAAAAGAAAAATACTATATTTTGGTTATTTTTCAAATTATGTATTTCTTTTCTTATACGTAATTTAATTTTATAATAAAATCAAATCTCTTCATGTGATTCATCTTATTCCTGCCTGTGTGATAATGTATGTGTATACTTGATTGTGTTCTGCTGGCTCCTCACCGCTGCTGCTGTGGCCAAGGAGCAGGCTGGCTCAGTCTGAGGGGGAGGGTTTCAACAAACCACTGATGTGTCCTGGTTATGTTCGGTGGTACATTTTTGGCAAGTCACATCCCGGTGATTTCAAGAAACTTGCGGGATTGCTTTTCTAAACTGCATTTTCTGAAGAGTACAGACACTGAATCATTACTGATGTCGCCATCAAGATCTTGACATTGTGAGTGTTTTGTCAATTAACCAAGGTCAGGAAATCTAGAATAATCCTACGTAATACTGTAACTAATTTGGTTGGCCTCAGGGGTGATGCACCTGGTTTGGGGGTTAAGGTCGGATTTGCTGGTTGGCGGTACCTACGAGATTGTTTAATGGCAGTTAAGGGACTGCGGGCAGTTGCGCGATACAGTATTGCGCAAGAATTGAGTCGAGGCTTCGCGAGTGGCTGCCCGAACCGTGCCAGGCAACTATCGGAAATTATGTAAATAAATGAGCTGAGAAATCAATGCAGAATTTGTTCAAAACAATTCGAGATCAATCAGTTTAAAACAATTTCGTCTTGAGATGAAGAGGATCCAGTTTTCCTAGAGTTTAGCGGCCATTTCTGAAGAATGAAGCGACGGGTTTGGTCAGATTGTATTGCGTTGGTCAGCGAGGGTCAGTCACTCACCCCATGCATCGGCCGGCACAAGTATGTTGCATGCGGCGTGGAGGAAAAAGTACGTACGTTTGCGTTCTTGTAATGTATTCTTATTGATTCCCTAGTGCCAGGGAGAGCCGCCAGGTGAGAGTAGCAAGGCGGGCGCCTCAATTGAAGTCAGTTGCCCGCCAGCCGCTGCGGAGGGAGCACCAGGCGGCGGGGAGCACGTGGATCCCATGCTGCCCCTGTGATCGCCTCCCGTGCCATTGTAGTTTAGGTATGTTGCCATCCCCGTCGCCAGCTGATGCTTTGTGGCTGAACTCGCATTGACACCTGTGGCCAGAATATATTAAGTATTGATAGTGATGGAAGAGATCTGAATGATCAGCAGCCAATCCAGTAATTTTCGGGTAGTTAGGTAGTTATGTTAAATTAGATGCACATCATTACCATCGTCATGATTTCGCTCTATCTCCTTACTTTTCTTTACAGGATTGGATGTAAGTTAAATTACGTTACATTACCTAATCTAACTTAATATAACCTAACCTAAAATAACTAAACTCAGCTAACCTTAGCCAAACCAACTTAACCTATCATAACTTTTATCCATACTAACCTAACCTGACCTTGCCCAAAAGTAGATATAGTGGCTAAATACAAAATGACAGGAATGCAATCACTGACAGAAAACGACAAGCACATGAAAAACTTGTAAGAAATATTAGCAAATGTATATAAGAAAGGAGAGTCCTTTATTTTTAGCTCAGATATTTGACTTCTATTTACGTTCTATTCATTGTTCTCAAAATCAGCTGATGTGTACTTACACCATCCCATCTTGTCTTGTATAAATTTTTTTTTTTTTTATTTGTTGATCATCTTCGTCTCTGTTACTTTCAATGATTCTGGTGAAATTATCGGGGTTTGCAAAGAGTGCTTTTATGATTCCAGTGATGATTTAAGACGTCGTTTTTACGTTCAAAGGTATTTTCTTGCTTCTGATAATAGTTTAATAGAGTTTACTAGAAGTTCTTGTGGTTTTCAGGGGGTTTTTATGATTCTAGTGAAAGTTTAACAAAAATTCTACACCATGGTAATGTAGTAAACTTGTGGGCGTTCTTTTGACTTTCAAGGGTATTTTCATTGTTTTAATTATAGCTTATTGAAAATTCCCGTGGTTTTTAAGGGTTTTTCATGATCCGAGTGAAAATTTAACAAGGCCTTTGAAAATAGTCTATGAGAGAACGAAAGTGAGAATACAAGTCACACTCCCTGTCAGCTTGCGTGGACGTGACAGCGTGACATAAGCGGGAAGCAATCGTTAGGGGTCTGTCACAAGCCAGGTGAGACCCACACCTGTTGGCTTGTTCACCTTGCTCTCTCTCTCTCTCTCTCTCTCTCTCTCTCTCTCTCTCTCTCTCTCTGAATATTCATGGTAATCTCGCCCAACACAACATTCCTCTCAAAATAACTGCATATCTCACACCGTTACCACATGTTAGTAATCTTTATTGCTTCTAGTGTGTGACGTGTTGTAGAGACGAATAACTGAAATATAATTTGTTAATATAACCTCGTACCAATTTTATTAACTTTTTCTAATTTTGTTGTCCAGAGATACTCAGAATTTTATTAATATTTTGCCGCATTTCTGATATGAATGTAGTGAATAAATAGATTGATTGATTGGTAAATAGATTGACAGACAGATAGATAGATATATTTATTGGTGTACATAAATGTTAGCCATACTGTATCTCGTTTTATCTCTCTCTCTCTCTCTCTCTCTCTCTCTCTCTCTCTCTCTCTCTCTCTCTCTCTCTCTCTCTCTCTCTCTCTCTCTCTCTCTCTCTCTCTCTCATAATTAATTCTCTCCCTGTACTCTCGCATATCCACCCCTCTCTGCATTCACTTTCACTCGCCCTCCTCATTCTCTTCACCTGCACTGCATTAAACTCTCCCACAGCCCCTCTCCCTTCTGCTCTCACACTCCCTCCGCCCTCTCACTCCCTCTCCCTCTCTCCCTTCACACGTGTTCCCAGGCGGTTACAGTGTTGCCACATCTCTCTCTCTTTTCCTCTCTCACTCACTACTTCCTTCATTCATCCATTTTTTACCGTTATTTCTTCATGCTTTGTTATTCATTCTTGGTTTATTGTTTTATTTTGTCGTTCTTCTCTTTAATGTCCGTGCGTATGATTTTGAAGGATATATTAGGAAGTATGTGGTTTTAATCATAATATTGCAAGGCTATCGTGCCGAGAGGAATCAAAATTATGAAAAGGATCGCAGGGGGATTTTAAGAAGAGTGAGAGATTTAAGAGGAGGATAATTAAGAAAACTAATAAAGATGATAAGGCAGAGAGATTGTGAATAGTGAAGGATTTTCAAACCAAGACAAAGGAAGGATAGGATAGCGTGCATCGTTTGTGGGGGAAAAAAAAGGAAATTCTATGAAAGACAGTAGTAAAATAGAATGAAGCAAATAAGTTTGTGGGGAAAAAGGGAGATGAAACAGAAGATAGAGTAAAATGTTTTGTGAAGAAGGAAAGTTGAGACAGAAGTAAGAGAAACTGAAAATAAAGTCTAGAATAAACGAATTAATAAATTAACAAATACAATGAGTAGAACATATAAGATAAAAAAGGGTATCTGAAGTAAAGCTTACGAAAAAAAAAAAAACATGCATACCTACAAACAAAGGAAACAAAGAGTAGCATTAAAACTAGAAAAAAGAAAGACAGAACCGAACCAAGGCTCAAACAAACCAGCTCAGCATTATAAGAAAATATGTATCGACTTGGTTCCTTTCATTCTTTCTTTTTCTTTGTGTGTGGTGGTTTTCAAGGAACTTTTAGAACTGGAAGTGCGCTAACAATTTTCACAAGTACCACGAAATGCTCGGTGAGGTTTTCAAAGCGTAGCGGATTACTGTCAGTGAGCGAGCGAGTGAACGAACTAGCGAGCGAACCAGCGAGCGATGAGTTTCCGGAATGAATTAGTCACCCAGTCAGTTCAGCGAAATATTTGTGCTTTCTGAAAAATAGCGATAAAAAAAAGAACCTTCGCACATGCACTAAGGTTTTACGAAAGTGGTCTAGAATGTGTGTTAATAATTGAACTAAGTGTAGCCATGTTCCTTTGTGTATTATGAGTTACTTAAAAAATAGTCTTTTTTGAAACTAACAATAAAAAAGAACCTTGGCATATGTATTAAGGCTTTACGAAAGTTGTCTTTGAGTGTGTATTAATAAATGCACTAAGTCTAGCTGTGTTCCTTTGCGTGCATTATGAGTCTTGGTCTAAAAGAAAAAAAAAATAATAATGTGCCTTTCTGAAAATAGCAATAAAAAAAATAAAAAATCTTTGCACAGCACTAAGGTCAACGAAAGTTGTGTTGAGTGTACGTTAATAATTGAATGAAGTCTAGGCATGTTACTTTGCGTTCATTATGATTCTTGGTAAAAAATAAATTAAATGAGATAAACAATACAAAAATCAAATAAATGAATAAATAAATACGAAGATAAAAGTCTCGGTCTTGGTTTTGTCTTTTTTTTTAGTTCCATTGAATATAATGATTATCCGTGACGGTGAAGAGAAAGAATACAAAGGAATTCGTAGGAAGAACGAACAGCACCTTACCTGTTGGTCCTCACGAGGTTGTCTGTGATCTTTGTTTAAAGTTTGGCATGTAGGATGGTACAGGCGAAGAGAAAGAAGAGGAATAGGTGGAAGAATGGACGAGAAAGAAGACGAAGAGACAAGGAGGAGGAGGAGAAGAAGGAGAAGGAGGAGGAGTGGGACGAGGAGAAGGTATAGAAAGAAGAAAACTGAGAAAGAATGATAAATATGCTGTCACAAGAGAGAGGGAAAAAAGAGAAAAGAAAGGAAAATGCAAAGAAAAATTAAATAAAAGAAGTAAGAGAGGAAAAATTAATGCAAGCCAATACGAAGAGCAAAAATAGAAAAAAAACAACACTTGAGCGTGTGTACAGTAATTCCAACTTGCCTCGACACCAGAGAGCCAAAAGAATCAACGAGGATCTTAATTTTAGTAGTTTTTAATCTTTAATGTCAAGAATTCTGGTCAATGGGGAAAAAGAAAGAAAAAGAAAAATAATGGGAAAAAAATCAGGCCATTCAACTTCCCTTTCACAAAAAAAGAAAAAAACAAAGAAAGAAAAAAACAACAACGAAGAACAAAAGCGGATAAAGAGTTCTAGAGTTTACCAGTGAAAGGGATGAAAGAGTGAAGGTAACGGTTAACTCTTGCTATAGTGAGGCGGACAGAATAATGAAAGTGCGTAGAATGTCTCGTATTCTAGATAGATGCGAAAGAATGAACGTACTAGTTAACTTTTGTATTACGAAGATGGACAGGATAAAGAGAATCAATAGAAAAAAAAAAACTGTATTTTAGATTATGATTCAAGGATAATATAAATGAACATACTGGTAACTGAGGTGTGCAGAATAATGAAGTCCTGTAATCCTTTATATTATATTATGATTCAAAGCACCCGTGTTAAATGCTCTCTTTCCTTCCAGAATCTCACTATCAAATTACGATTCAAGTATGATATAAATGAACGGACTGATAACTGAAGTGTTCAAGATAATGAGTTCCTGTATTCAAAGCACCTGCATCATTCCTTCCTTGCTTTCCTCGTGACTCCTGCTCTCTTCCTTTCCAGAACCTCACGCCGTGCCTAAAACAACAATCATGTGCCTTATTTAATGAGTGATCGCGTTGCCTTGCTGTCGTCTTCTACCTCATCCTTCCCTCACACTCTACAGACCAGGTAAGTGCCGTTCACTATAATTTTGCCATAGAAGACGGGAGCCACGGGGACACAGTAACTCCTGCCACTGACTGATGCTCTTACTCGCTGGCTCGTCTATGTATTCGCGCCTTGTTTTGAAACGTGTGGTAATGGTGTGTGTGTGTGTGTGTGTGGTGTATGTGTGTGTGTGTGTGTGTGTGTGTGTGTGTGTGTGTGTGTGTGTGTGTGTGTGTGTGTGTGTGTGTGTGTGTGTGTGTGAGTGTGTTAGTGAGTACTCAAGAGATAGATAGTTAGATAGATAAATAGATAGATAGATAGGTAGGTAGACAGAAAGGTAGGTAGTTATGTAAATAGATAAACATACCTCTTTTATAGACTTTCCTTGCTTTCTTCACAAAGTTTTGGTATAATTCTCTCTCTCTCTCTCTCTCTCTCTCTCTCTCTCTCTCTCTCTCTCTCTCTCTCTCTCTCTCTCTCTCTCTCTCACCTTCACTCTCTCTCTCTCTCTCCCTTGTTATTCCCGGGTCTGCAAAAGTGAACAGTGCAGTCGCTTCGTTCATTACTCAGTGCTTAGTTATTTATACGTCTTGCACATGCACCTAACACTTGGCAGCCCAGCCCACCCCAGTCCAGCCCAGCCCAGCCCAGTCCAACACAGTATAGTCCAATCGATACCCCCTCCCCTCCTCACCTGTCCCTGTATATACCTGCCCAACTCCATCTCTGTCCCCCTGTCCCCTTCTCTCATGCCTCTGGTCAATACAAGAAACAGTGCCACATTCCTGCGTCCTCGTGTCGTGATGTGATGTAATGGCGAGTTTGATGTAACGTTTCCCTTGATGCTCAGCGAAGTGTCCGGAGGCTTAGCCCTCGTGTTCGTGTTGTTTGTTTTTATTTCGTTGACTGGGGAATAGATGGCGTTGGGAAGTATGCATAGACCAGTAGGAATGTTAGGTTAGGTTAGTTTTGTATTTTAGGAGAGAGAGATGGCGTTGGGATATATATATATATATATATATATATATATATATATATATATATATATATATATATATATATATATATATATATATATATATATATATATATATATATATATATATATATATATATATATATATATATATATATATATATATATATATATAAGATCATAGGAACAAAAGCATGATAAATGAGGAGGAGGAGAAGGAACTGTGAGGTTATTGCACTTGGTTAGGTGAGGTTACGTTAGTTTTGATTAGGTTAAGTTACGTTAGGGACATTTCTACACCTCTTTTTTTTGCAGATATGAAGGAAAAGGGAGAGGAAGGATGAGGAACTGTTAAGGTAATAGGTACCAAGAGGAGGAGGAGGAGGAGGAGGAAATGTTAAGATTATAGGTAGGTTACGTCGGATTATTTTCTACACCTCTTTCTACCAGTATGAAGGAGAACGAGGAAGAGAAGAAAAAAGGAAGAAAAGAAGGAGGGAAAAATAATATGAAGGCAGTACGTAGGTTGTATAATGAGTCCAGCAGTGCAGTAATGAATGCCTCACTTCATTAATATCTCAAAGCCAAACAGAAGCAATCAATCAATGGGATTTTTACAACTTGTGAGAGAAAAAAAGAGACCGGGGAGAGAAAAAAAATCAACGAGTAAAGGAGAGGAATTAGTACCGAGCTGGAATGCAAACACCATTAGAGAGAGAGAGAGAGAGAGAGAGAGAGAGAGAGAGAGAGAGAGAGAGAGAGAGAGAGAGAGAGAGAGAGAGAGAGAGAGAGAGAGAGAGAGAGAGAGAGAGAGAGAGAGAGAGAGACTATTACCATTCATATCCATTCATTACTAAACCCATTCCATGCAGAAAATTAATTGAGAATAACCTAACCTAACCTAACTTGACCCCCGTCCCCCCACACACACACACACGACCACCACCACCACCACCACCACCACCATCACCACCACTCTCTACCTTTATTGAGTGAGTACCAACTGTGCACCTCACCTCGCCTCACCTTCCTTGATCAATAGACTCATTCTTGCCCACCAGCCGAAGCTTTCTGAGTGAGGCGTGAAGAGTCTGCCAATGGCCTTGGATGTGTGACGCACGGACGTAGCTGGGGGAGGAGAAGGGGGAGGGAAGGAAACACAAGGAAATACAAAGAAAGGATAAATAGTAGTGGGTCTTGGTTCTGCTTATGTGGTTGTTTGTGTTAAGTTGTGTTTGCCTAGTTTAGAGTGTTAGTTGTTAGGTGTTAATGGAGGACGAAGAGAAGGAGGAGGAGGAGGAGGAGGAGGAGGAGGAGGAGGAGGAGGAGGAGGGAAAGGGGAAGAGGAAGAGGGAGAGGAGGAGGAGGAGGGAAAAAAAAAGAGAAAAGGGAAGAGACTGCCGACGAAGAAACAATGAAAAAGAAGAAAGAGGAGGAGGAAGCAGAAAAGGAAAAAAAAATAAAGAGAAAGAGGAATACAAAGAAAAGAAAAGGAGAAAGCGTGGAAAGAGAAAAGGGCAATGGTGAGGAGGAAATAAAAAAAAAGAAAAGAAGATAAATGAAGAGGAACAAAACAGAAGAACAAGAACATGAATAAAAAAAAATTATGTATGTATGATATGTATGCGTATATATGTCCGTGCGTGTGTGAATAACAATAACTTTTTCTCCCTATGACAAGTCGAGGTCAGCTTTATATAGTATTCCCTGACGCCCACAACTCGTCCAAACATACCCTTTTATATTCACTGGTATGGAAGGATGTGTAGGGAAGGCACGTCAGGTAAAGGTGCGTCCGATATCCATTAGCAGACATTGAGATAGGTGTGTAGGGTAGGTTAGGTTAGTTTGGTTAGGCTAGGTTGGGTTAGGTAGGTTGGGTTAGGATCGGGTTAGATTGGGTTAAGTTATGTTAGGTTAGATTATGTTAGGTTGTTAAATTACGTTAGGTTAGATTAGGTTGAATTAGGTTAGGTTAAATTAGGTTAAGTTAGGTTAGATTAAATTAGGTTAGGTTAAGTTAGGTTAGATTAGGTTAAGTTAGGATAGATTAGGTTTGGGTAGGTTAGGTTAGATTAGGATAGGCTTGGGCATGTACATAAGGCAAATACATGAAGGTCACTACCAGTCCATACCTTGAGTCAGTGGCAGGGCACGTATTGACTAAGGCAAGGGGAGACACAGGCTGCGAGATGAATAATGCAGGCCAGTGTTGCGTGAGGAGGAGTGCTTAGCTCCTCACCTTCGCCTCAAGGGACGTGCGGGGACCTTGCCTTATTAACACGTCCTCTACCTCCTCTCACTTAGATTTCGTAATTAATTCTAAATGCTAGATATTTTGTTTCCTTCACTGTTTAGATTTCGTAATTAACTCTTTTATTGCTAGGTCCCTGTTTTTTTAATATTCCTTTTATCTCCCCTTATTTAGATTTCTTACTTAGATATTTTGTTTCCCACACACTGTCTAGATTTCGTAATTAACTCTTTTATTGCTAGATATTTTGTTTCTTTTAAAATGTCCTCCATCTCACCTCACTTAGATTTCGTAATTGATTTCTATTGCTTTTTTGTTTCCACTCCACTGTCTATATTTCGTGATTAACTCCTCCATTGCTAGATATTTTGTTTCATGTAGTCATTTGCTACTTTACCTTTTTAACACGTTCTCCACCTCACCTTACCTAGATCTCGTAATTAACTCCTTCGCTCTAACATGTTTTTCCCCCTCACTGTCTAGACTTCATAATGAACCCTTCTACTGTTTTTTTCTATAATCACACGCGGCATTTCAAACACTTACGGCATTCAAACACTTTGCATTGTTAATACTATATTGTACATATTTTTTTTTGCTAAAACACTCAATATTTAGTTAATAATTTGAATCTCAGCTCACGCCACACAAAGCAATGTTATCCCCGCTGCTCAGTCTGAAATAAATATGCACCGAACCATCCCTTCATACGATGCATGTAATATTTATAACGACATTCTTTCCTGTCATATCTTGTTGGCTAAAAAAGTCATTATCAAGTCTATTCTGCTCACAGTCAAACCAGCAGTCACTCCTATGCGTTTCTGAGTAAGTGACACAGTGTTTTCTCTTCCTACACGAAAAGAGTCTTTCCTGTCATATCCTAATAGCTAAAAGAAAAAAAAAAACAAATATATATAGTCTTTAGATTACCAAGTCTCTTCCATTCACAGTCCAAGGAACAGCCACTCTTATGAACTTCTGAATACGTGATACAGTGCTCTTTCTTCCCACATGACAAGATTCTTCAGCAAATGGAATGTTTGGTAATACGAGCGTCTTTACTGTGCGTCTGGTGAGGTTTATGGCGCGAGGGAGCGGTGTGCGGTGGCCCAGAGGTGAGAGGCAACGTGTTAACAAGAGCAGCGTTTTGTCCTCCCCGCTTCTGCCTCTAATAATAGTGTTGTGCTGTGTAGTGTATCCCTCATTCCTCATGCTTAGTTCTGGGAAGGCGCAAAACACATTGACACGCGCGCATGTCTCTCTCTCTCTCTCTCTCTCTCTCTCTCTCTCTCTCTCTCTCTCTCTCTCTCTCTCTCTCTCTCTCTCTCTCTCTCTCTCTCTCTCTCTCTCTCTCTCTCTCTCTCTCTCTCTCTCTCTCTCTCTCTCTCTCTCTCTCTCTCTCTCTCTCTCTCTCTCTCTCTCTCTCTCTCTCTCTCTCTCTCTCTCTCTCTCTCTCTCTCTCTCTCTCTCTCTCTCTCTCTCTCTCTCTCTCTCTCTCTCAGCTCCCCTTCCTTGTCGTGTATATTTACCAGTTTATAACGACAATTAAAACTTTGATTGTACATGATTATAGATTTCTTACACTCCTCTTCCTCCTTCCCCTCTCACTACCTCATCCTAGAGTGCTGTATATTGTATTACTAATCCGCAGTGTTATTAAGGAGTTCTGGAACGTGTGTCTTGGCAAATGAGAGGGCAGAGAAGAGAAGCAGAGAAACAGCGTTGCAATCTGAGCCTAGTGCGCCGAGTAAGTGAAACGCGGCAGGTTTGTACCGTAGTGTTTTTTTTCTGGGCCACCGAGTTGTGGCTTACTCGCGGTGACTTGCTGGCTGAGTGACTGAATTTCCCTACGTGTGGTGTTCTGGGCTGGCTGTTCTCTTTGTGTTGTTTGTACGTAGGGTTCCCGCAGTGAAAATTGAGAGGTAGAAGTCCAGAAGGAATTAAGAGGAGCAAAAAAGAATTAGAACAGAGGAGGAAACAGTTAAAAGGAAGGAGTTAAGAGTTATAGAAGGCAATAAATATGGGTTAAGAAGCAGAAGGTAATATAGAAGTGTTAAAAGGAATGAGAGTAGAGTGAAAAGGAAAGAGTTGGGCGTTTGAGAGGAGTCGAGAAAGGTAAAGTCGAAATTTATAGCTTCGTGTTATTAAAAAAAAAAGTGTACGTGCATTTTTAAAGCGCAATTTGACGGCAATTGACATTTTTTAAGAATTATCCATTTATAACCGTCTTAAATTTCTATTGCTCGGGAAATGGCGAAGAGCTGCTGCTGCTGCTGCTGCTGCTGCTGCTGCTGCTGCTGCTGCTGCTGCTGCTGCTGCTGCTGCTGCTGCTGCTGCTGCTGCTGCTGCTGCTGCTGCTGCTGCTGCTACTACTACTACTACTACTACTACTACTACTACTACTACTACTACTACTACTACTACTACCTCTCCTACTACAACAAAAACAACAACAACGACAACAACAACAACAACAACAAAAATAACAACTACTACTACAACAACTACTACTACTGCTACTACTACTACTACTACTACTACTACTACTACTACTACTACTACTGCTATTACTACTACTACTACCTCTCCTACTACAACAACAACAACAACAACAACAACAACAACAACAACAACTACTACTACTACTACTACTATTACTACCTCTCCTCCTCCTCCTCCTCCTCCTCCTCCTACTACTACTACTACTACTACTACTGCTACTACTATTACCACTACTACTATTACCACTACTACTACTACTACCACTACTACTATTACCACTACTACTACTACTACTACCACTACTACTACTACTACTACCACCACCACTACTACTACTACTACCACCATCACCACCACCACCACTACTACTTATACTACTACTACTACTACTACTACTACTACTACTACTACTACTACTACTACTACTACTACTACTACTGCTACATCCCTTCTACATCCCCGCACACACAAGCTACTCACATATCCGATACATTCCCGAAGGTCACAGAGGCAGCCAGCTTGCCAGACAACTCTGCTCTTTGTGTGCAGGTGGCGGAGGGATCAGGATAGCGTGGTGTTGGTGAATAGTTTAGAACGGTCCTCTGGTTCCCTCCGGCGGTGTGTGAGACTAGCCTATGTACAGTGTCCGTCTGAATTTATGTTCTTTCACGCCTTTGCTGTTTTATGTGTCCTGACCTCCTCTTTTATTGCCCAATTTCATGTGTTTTTTCTTCTCTTTTTTATATATTTTCTATTTAAGTCTTTTTTTTCTACCTTTTTTTCTGTCTCTTGTTTTTTTTTCTCTTCCTATTTCTGTTACGGTGTTGTTTTTACTTTTTTTTTTTTCTCGTTTATGTGCTTTTCTTTGTGTGATCTCTGTTTTTTTTTTTTTTTTTGCCTATTTTTTTCTGTTCCGTTCGTATGTTCTTTTCGCCTATTTTGTGAATATTTTTCTTTGTTTTTCTATCTTTATTCGCTGTCGTCCTCATTTCCCTTCTCCTTTCTCTTTCACTCCCCCTCTTCCACCCTCTCCCTCCTCTCTTTCTCCCTACCTATACACCCATGTTTCATCACCCTTCACACACACACACACACACACACACACACACACCTGTTAAGTAATCAACAAGGGAGTAACTACTTGATCCCTCTATAAAAAGCGTGACAAGGATTACTAGATCGATACTGAATGACGACATGTTGAGGGAAGGCAGGGCAGAGGTGAGGCGCTGAAAGGTGTACTCTAGTGGCCGTGAACTGAAGTACATGACGTGATAGAGATCGGCAGTGTTCATTAGAGGCATTTGTTCTTTCTTGTAGATTGTCAGGTGGGGTTAAAAAGAGATGACAGTGGATTTTGAAAGTTTGGTGCTATTGGTGTTATGTTTAAGATTGACAGGCGTTATAAGAAAAAAGGTATTAATGAATTTTTTAAAGATTTATTATTGTTTTTATGTTCATAAGAGACGTTTGTTCTTTGTTGTAGATCGACAGGTAAGATTGAAAGGAAGGGTTAGTGAATGTTAAAGTCTTTAATTGTGTTGTAGTAATGTTGTTATTATGAACGTGTGTATTGAAAAGATAGTTTGGTAAGTTTATTTTTTTTATTGAGGTTTTATATTTCAGGTGTAGGTAGAACTTAAAAGAAAAGATAAAAAGGATCTTTCATCATACTGTCTACCCATGAACACACACACACACACACACACACACACACACACACACACACACACACACACACACACATACTTGAATGAGGCAAGTAGTCGAGTTAGTAATTGTCAGTAGTAGATATTGAATTTAAAGCAAACTTTATTGCATTCCTTTCTATATTTAGCCGCATGTGAGTTTTTATACAATGAGAGTCACTTAGAAAAAGAAGAAAAGAAAAAGAAAAGAAAAAGGAAGGAATGAAAACAAGAAAATAAATGCATTCAAGTCACATAAAACAATAAATAAAAATAAAGTAGAAATAGTAAGTGACTGAAATGAATTGAAATGATGAAACAAACCAATGAAAATTAAAGAAAAAGTAAGTAGATGTAAATATGATAGAAATAACACAAAGTAAAACTGATTAGTGGTTGATATTAAATAAAGTAAAAAAGCAAAAAAATCTGTAAAGTAAAAGTAAAGTTAACTAAAGATAAAGACACAGAACCAATGTCTTTTTCTTAATTCATGACAGGAAGCACCACAAACCTTTACACGGAATAGAAACAGTTAAAAAAATAGAAAATAAAGAAAAGCTACTTTCTCTCTCTCTCTCTCTCTCTCTCTCTCTCTCTCTCTCTCTCTCTCTCTCTCTCTCTCTCTCTCTCTCTCTCTCTCTCTCTGGACGTCATAGTGTTAAAATATTCATTGATTCATTGACTCAGGAAGGTTGGTGGAGAGAGAGAGAGAGAGGAGAGAGAGAGAGAGGAGAGAGGAGAGAGAGAGAGAGAGAGAGAGAGAGAGAGAGAGAGAGAGAGAAGAAACGCCTACAGCCCACATCATTTCTCTTATTCCTCTAAATAAACCCAAATCTAAATAAAGGGAAATAAATAAATGAATAAATGAAATAAATGAACAACTGCACAAGGGGAATAAAAAAAAAAAAATAAATAGCACTTCGTGAGGAACAAAAGGTATGTTGTTGCGCCTGTATTGTTGTCCTTCCTTTGTGTTCTTTTTGTACATTACATCATCGCTAGAATAAAAAAAAAAACATAAGCTTGAAAAAAAAGTAATTGTTCCTCGTTTTTCGTTCAGTTATTCATTACTTTCGTCAAGGTCATGAGAGAGAGAGAGAGAGAGAGAGAGAGAGAGAGAGAGAGAGAGAGAGAGAGAGAGAGAGAGAGAGAGAGAGAGAGAGAGAGAGAGAGAGAGAGAGAGAGAGAGAGAGAGAGAGAGAGAGAGAGAGAGAGAGAGAGAGAGAGAGAGAGAGAGAGAGAGAGAGAGAGAGAGAGAGAGAGAGAGAGAGAGAGAGAGAGAGAGAGAGAGAGAGAGAGAGAGAGAGAGAGAGAGAGAGAGAGAGAGAGAGAGAGAGAGAGAGAGAGAGAGAGAGAGAGAGAGAGAGGAGGAGAAATAGTAGTTTTATAAGAGGGGAGGGGACAGGATATGGAATGGGAAGAGAGGGAGAGGAAGAGGGGGAGAGGGAAGGCGATGGGAGAGCAATAGGAGGGGGATAAAAATTGATTTGTTTGCTGGAAGACGATGGAGGGAGGGGAAAGAAGAGGAGGAAGGGGACAAGAAAGATTTTGATAAAGGGGAGAATGATTTAAGGGAAGGGGAGAGGGGAGGAGATAGGGAGCAGAGGGGGAACGATTTTGTAAGAGAGTGAGGGGGAGAAGGGAGACAGTGGGGGAGTAATTTAGTAAGAGGAGGAGGAGGAGGAGGAGGGAAGAGGAGGAGGGGGGACTTAATGGGGAGATATTTTATAAGAGGGGAAGGGAGAGGAAGGGAAGGACAAGGGGAGGAGGGTGGGAAAGGGGGAGCTAGTGGGGAGGCGTTTTTGTAAGAGGAGGAGGAGGAGGAGGAGGAGGAGGAGGAGGAGGAGGGGGAGAAAATAAAAAGTAGAAGAGACATGATTTAGCTGTGATTTTATGAGAGAAAAGGGAACGAAGGGAAAGGAAGAAGGGAATAAGAGGATAAAGAATAGATAGAGAAGATAGAGAATGATAGAAGAGGGGAAGAGAGGAAATACTGGAAAAGATAAGTAGAAAAAAAAAATAAAGATTAAGATTTAGTATGAGCGAATGAAGGAAATGAAGAAAGAAAAGATAAATATTTTGCAAGAAAGAATGATGGAAGAGGAGGAAAAGACGGGGAAGAATAGCAGAAGGCAAGTAGAATGAGTAAAAAAAAAAAAAAAAGAGAAAAGGAGGAAAAGTAAAGGTCATGATTTAGGAGGAACGAAATGAAGAAACTGAATAAAAGGAATGATAAACAGAGAGAATGGTGGAAGGAAAAAGCACAGAGAAAGATTTAAAGAAAGAGAAAAGTATATAGGAACAGGAAAGGGTATGAAGGTGAGAGAAATATGAAGGTTACTGAGAACAAATCGATCCAGAAAGAGAGAGAGAGAGAGAGAGAGAGAGAGAGAGAGAGAGAGAGAGAGAGAGAGAGAGAGAGAGAGAGAGAGAGAGAGAGAGAGAGAGTGTGGTTGGGGAGTGTGTGGTTGGGGCTAGCATATCAATTATGGAGAACGAAATCATGACACGAAATATGTCACTGGGACTTGGTTGTGATAGAGCTTGTACCTTTTCTACCTGTGTGTGTGTGTGTGTGTGTGTGTGTGTGTAATAATGATGTGTAAATTTCTTCCTCTTAAGCTTATGTTAGGAAAGCACTCCAAATGTGTTAGTTCAGAAAATCAATAGAGCTTTTTATCCGTTTCACTTCTTCATTATTTTTAGTAGTGAGGGTTAAAAAAAAAAATCATCCCTAGTTACTCCTGCGCTATAATTGTGCTTTTGTTTACTCCATTACGTCAAACAATAGATGAATTAGTACTTTTTATTATACTTATATAGGAGAGGTATCGGCCAAGGGCAACAAAAAGACGGATGAAAAGAAGCCCACGAAAGAATAGGTGCTTATCTTCCATGTAGGGCGGCGGGGAATTAAATACCTCATAACGGGCATAAAATATAATAATCTTACGACGCTTTACTTATGTACATGAAGGAGGAGCATCAAACGCTTTATAATAGCATCTAAATACTAAACGTACGGAGCATTACTGATATTATACTTGAGGGAGAAGCATAACATACCGTACAATAGCGTCTAGGACTAAATTTATGAGGCATTACCTGACATATACTTCATTAGATATCATTTAAGAGGATATAACACTAAATTTATCCCTCATTACTGATATATTCGTCAAGGTAAAGCATCAGGTATCATTTAAAAAGCATCTAAGACTAAATTTGTGACGCATTACTGATACACTCGTCGAAAGAAAGCATTAGATACCATTTCAAAAGCATCTGGGACCAAATTTACGACTCATTACTGATATATTCGTCAAAGAAAACTTGAAATACCATATAAAAAGATCTAAGACTAAATTTATGACTCATTACTGATACATTCATCTAGTACTGGTATACTTTATAATCGCATCCAAAACTACACTTACGCCACACACGTCGGAGCAAGCATCAAATAACACAAAGACAACCACTAGAACACTAAACTAGCATTACCCAGACATATGAGGCGATAAATTAGTACCCGATGGAATTACTGAGAATGTTATGACTGTTTACTCCTCCCACGTCATCATACCTAAGCGTTACGAGCATTATGAACATCGTACCTCTACTTACCACTATTATCGTACACCGGAGTAATTACAGAGCACCCATTATCCACCCACGTTATTTAGGGGCATTTAAAATTTATGTCTTACCGCTATTTCGCCTTAGTCGTAAGTAAAGGTAAGGTATTTGTAGACTGAAGAGTTGTGTGAGGGAATAACATAACAAAAGCAGCAGTGAGAGTGGGAACTGTAGACCAGGTGTGGGAGTTACAGGTAAGCAGGGATCAATACTCGTGGGGATAGGTAGATGTGTGTTAACTTGTGGGTGAGTGTACTGTTAATCTTTGTGTGTGTGTGTGTGTGTGTGTGTGTGTGTGTGTGTGTGTGTTATTATGAATTTTTTCTTCCCTCTCTCTCCCTCTTTTCTTATTTTTTCTTTCTTCTCTTTTTTTTTGTTTTTAATCTGTTTTCTTTTTCTATCTCCCTTTTCTTTCTTTCTTTTTCCCAGTTTTATTTTTCAAGTCTGTTTTTCCGTGTCTTTTGTGTTTATTCAGTTTTATTTATTGTTTGTTTTGTTTTATTTTTTGTTTGCTTATTTTTTGTTGTTATTGCTACATAGAGAGAGAGAGAGAGAGAGAGAGAGAGAGAGAGAGAGAGAGAGAGAGAGAGAGAGAGAGAGAGAGAGAGAGAGAGGGGGGGGGCAGGCAGGCAGGCAGGCAAAGAGAGCTTGTGTGCACGTGGAAATAGGGAGGAGGTGAGTGGAAGCGTGTCTGGACCAGAGGGGAGGGCAGGTGGGGGCGCCGCGCCTTGACACACTGACCTGATTTACCTTTATTCTGTTTTGTCACAACCTATTATCTGTGTTAATGATGTGAGTGTGGCTACAGCGAGGACACGAAACCACGAGAACCTGACGAAGGGCGAGAGTGAGATTAGGTACGGTTGGTCTCAGTATTGATCCCACAAACACCAGTGAATGCCGTGCCTGTGACTCAAATGGTAAAATACGGATTAATGAACTGGTTTAGCAAGTTATCATGTTCTAGTCATAGTTTAACGAACTCTAGTGGGTGGTATTAAGGTTTTCGTGAGTCTTGTGGTAGTTTAACAAGCTATAATGGATATTATTGGATTTTCAAGGGTGTTTCCGTGATTCTATTAACAGGAGGAAGAGGAAGGAGAGAAAAAAATAAAAAGAGAAGTTATAAAGAAAAACAAGAACAAGATGTACAAGAACAAAAAAACAAACAACAAGAAACAGACACTCATACAACTCTTTCTCCTTCTCCTTCACCTTCTCTCCTTTGTCAAGCCGGAAGGGCAAACTGTTCAAAACTTAACCAAACGTCTTGTGGCGTTCGTGTAAAGTCGACGTTCTGTCCCGCGTTTTCTAGGAAGTCGTAGGTTTGCCTTGTGACCACAACTGCCTGTCTGATGGGCGGCGCGCAGGCGAACCTCTCATACTCTTGAAGCAAAGGGAGTGATAAGCATTATAGTTGCATTACTCTCTCTCTCTCTCTCTCTCTCTCTCTCTCTCTCTCTCTCTCTCTCTCTCTGTTTTGCCTGTCTTTTTCTTATGGTTTATTTGTGTTTGTGTTTTATTTATTCTTCATCGTCTTCGTTGTTGCATTTATTGTCATCATCTTTCTTCATGGTTTTATCGTCTTCTTCTTCTTCTTCTTCTTCTCACCAACTAATTTACACTACACTAGTCTTTATAACTTAACACAATTTGTGAATTTGTGAATTTTGCATTTAATGACTTTTTGTTCACTCAAGCACACACACACACACACACACACACACACACACACACACACACACACACACACACACACACACACACACACACACACACACACTAACACCACTTATTTTATTTATCATATTTTTGCAGGAAACTTAGTTATGATATTTTTTTTTTTGTGAGAGAGAGAGAGCTCAGGTTAACTTTCCGTGTGTGTGTGTGTGTGTGTGTGTGTGTGTGTGTGTGTGCAATCGATGCCCAACACAGTCCCTCCTCCTCCTCCTCCTCCTCCTCCTCCTCCTCCTCCTCCTCCTCCTCCTCCTCCTCCTCGTCCTCCTCCTCCTCCTCCTCCTCCTTTTCCCTGGAACTAAGATGTATAAACTATAAGGGAAAAAAAGCTGATCATAGTGAAGACGTGTACAAGAATCTCTTCCTCTTTTTTTTTTCTTTCCATTTTTTTCCCTTTCTTTCTAAGCCATACTTTTCCTGAAATGGTTGGTCTTGTCAGCACACACACACACACACACACACACACACACACACACACACACACACACACACACACACACACACACACACACACACACACACTTGTCAATATACTAAAGCGCTAAACTCAGATCGGTATTCGGCGCAAAGGAGATTGAGTTGTTCATTTTGGCGCAGCGCATTTGGCCGATCTTTACTGAGTTCCTTTGCTGCGCCACTCCTTAGATTGATAGACAGATAGAGTGGAGGAGGAGCCAGGAAGAAAGTGACTTGACTGACAAAGAATAATTTATAATGTGGAGGCAAAATAAATAAGCAAGAGTAAATAAAATAAAAAAACACAAACATTCCTAAGAGTCGCGAATTTTGTTACTAACGTGATAATCCGGGAGGAGAAATAAGAAAATAAGTAATAGTTAAGAAAAAAAGTAAGAAAAGTAGGAAATGAAAAAAAAGAAAAAAAAAAACATTCGTAAGGGCCGCAAACTTTATCGCTACCAAGAATCTGATCGTTTATGACGTGACGGATGACCTCCTGACCTCTCCCTCTCCCTCTCCCTCTCCCTCTCCCTCTCCCTCTCTCCCTTTCCTTCTCCCTCTCTCCTTGTCTCCACTCTCCCGTTCTCCCAAAGATTTTCCGGTGCAGAGACTCGTGACTAATAACCTTGACCCGGTCACGGACACCTGCGCTCACCTTTCATTACTGTTTCACTTGTGTCCTCTGTGTGTTTGTGTGTGTGTGTGTGTGTGTGTGTGTGTGTGTGTGTGTGTGTGTGTGTGTGTGTGTGTGTGTGTGTGTGTGTGTGTGTGTGTGTGTAGGGGAGAGAAGGACTTAAGGAGCTGCTGGTAAGTCAGAGTTTGGATTACCTTTGAGATTTTTATGGTAGTTTTTCGTACTGGATTTGTTTTTGTAGGAGGAATGTGTAATGTGTGTGTTGGAGTGCTGAGTATGAGGAGGAGGAGGAGGAGGAGGAGGAGGAGGAGGAGGAGACGGGAAAGAAAGTGGGGAGGAGGATGAGAGATAAGTAGAAAATATAGAGGGCAAAATAGAGGAATAAGACGAGGTCAAGGATAAGGAAGAGGAGAAAAATAAGAGCAGAAAGAGTAAATACAACAGGAAAACACGAATCGAGAGGAGAAAAACAATAAAGAGGAGGAAAATAAGGCGAATTACAAGAATACCAAGAAAGACGAGACGAAGGAGAAGCAAAACACGTTAATGAAAGCGTTACCAAGCCATGAATCGTCAAGCAACTGCACACGTCTTGGCTTGGCGACTGGGAGGTGTTGTCAGGAAGTGTGACGGCGCTGCACGGGCGTGTGGGCGGCGGGACACGCGAGCCGGGACATGACGCACCTACTTCCGCGTAACACTGGGTTATGGGAAGAAATTATTGAGGTGCAGGGAGGGTGAGTCAGCCCGGCAACATATCTGAAGCCAGGTGTGCCCGCGCCCCGCCTCAGTCCCTCAGTCCCGGCGCGCTGGTCACGCCGACTCGAGGCTGTCACGGGGCGCTGGTTCGCTGCCGTTCGGGAAGACACACTGGCTGGCCGCTGGTCGGTCCTCCCTTCCCTTCACTTCCTCATCACCTCCTTGTCTCGTCTCGCCTGCCACTACACCTCGTCCTCCTCGTCTAGTCAAACCAGTCATTTACATCTCGTCTTGTTTCGCCTCGCCTCGTCCCGCCACTGACTTACACATCGTTGTCTCGTCTCAGCAGTCACCATAGCACCTCTCCTCGTCTCAGCAGTCACCGCAACACCTCGTCTCGCCTCAACAGCCACTAACACCTCTCAGCTTCACCATATATCAGTAACCAAGCCATAGCACCTCACTCGCCTCAAGGAAATGGTTGTCAAGTAATTTTTTTTTCTTCTGTTAGTAGTCTATATGAAACAGTCACCCCATACAAGCTTTCAGTGCGTTTTCTACTCTTTTGAAGTTTTTATAAATAATTGATAGTAGTAAAGAATAAAAACTAACAACATTTCTTTACCTCAACTTCTTGTATCGAGAAGACTGGACTAGAGACTGAGAGGAGAAGGGATTGAGTTGACAGTCGCGTACCATTGACTGAAACTAAAACATTTTAGTGATAACGCTACTGTTTTTTTTTACCTCAGTTTTTACTTCACTTGCTATAGAGACAAAACATTGCGTGAGTGAAAAAGAGAAAGGGGACAAAGACTGATTCGAAAGCCATGCACCAGTGATCGAAAGTAGAACATTTGAAGCAAACCAGGAACTTTACCTCATTTTTCGTTTCTTAACTTGCAATAAAGACAACACATGACTGGAAAGAAAAGAGAAGATAGAAAAAAAAAAAAAGACACTGAACTGAAAGCCATACAATAGTGATCAATTTGAGAAGAAGAAAAAAAGTGGTTTGACATGACAAGACACTAACATAACATCAACTCGTAGGAAACTCGTGCCATACAAGCTAACACGTGGCCGGAAAAGAGAGAGAAGATTAAAAAAAGAAGTGAGTTAAAAGTTTTACACTAGTGATCGACTTGGAAATAGCAGAGTACCTCCTTGACAAGAGACTGACTGGACATTAATAAAGAGTGTGGGTGATGCAGATAAACTAGTATATGGATGGGAAGGAAAATGAGTTAGAAGTCTTAGACCATTAATTGACGTGAAAATAGCAGTGTACCTCCTTGACAAGACACAGTCAGGCCATTAATACGTAGGGAACTTAAGTGTTAAAGATAAAACTAACACGAATGAAAAGGAAATTGAGTTAGTAGCCTTGCATCTGTGAAAACTTGAACTTTGAACACTTGAAATAACAGTGCACCTCCTTGACAAGAGACAGACAGGACATCAATACGTGAGCAGGTTGGTGTGACTCGTGTCTTCGTGGCGGCCGTGAGTGTGTGAATGTGCAGCCTTCATCTGGAGAGGAGTGACCCGGGCCTTCTGAAGGTGTGGGGAGCTGTGGGGTGTGAATGGCTGACGTACTTGTGGTTTGATTATGAAGTGGCGTTAGAAATAGTGATAGTTTTACTTGTTCAATATTTATTCACTTACTTAAATTTTCTCCTATTATCATTCTTACACAATTAGTATTAATTTTTTTCTTTTCTTTCTTCAATATTTATGCCTTATTGCTTTGGTTTTACTTTCTCCCTTTTTTCTTCTCACACAATCAATCTTCCCTTTTTCCTTCTCTGATACTTATTCCTTATTGTATTGGCTTCACTTTCTCCATTTTTTTCCCTTTATCCTTCTAGTACGATTCATATTCCCTTTTCCTTCATTAATATTCACCTCCTTTATCAATACTAGCTTTATTTCCTCCCTTATTCCTTCCCAGGCATTCACCAAACGCCGGAAGGAAGCGAATCTACACTATTCCAACATGCCCTAGCTAACCTCAATCACCCTCTGCCATGACCGAGCTGAACAAGAGTCTCATTTCCTCGTTTTTCCTTCCCACACAATCACCAACCTCCAATGTCAGCCAGTTCTACACCATTCCCACATGCCCTAACTAATCCCAGTCACTCTCTCCACCCCCAGACTTCTGCCATGGCTGAGCTGAACAAGAGTCTCACCGCAATGGACTGGCTCCCGCGCCTCAACGCTCGGGGCACGCTGGCGGGAGGCTTGTGGCTAGACGGGGTTACTGACACTCCCGAGATGGTGCAGGCTGACTCCTCCACGCCCCCCTCGCCGCCCGTCAATGGCAAGCCGCCCTACAGGTGACTGGATGTTCGGTCATACGCGTCTTGTGTGTTTTTGTTGACGTCTCAGCCTTTGACGTTTCTCTGTGATAGTTTTGGTTCAAGATTTTCGACTGGAATTGTTTGTTTTTTGATAATTTTTTTTAATGTCTATTTTTTATTTTTTATTTTTTTATTTTGAGTGTTATTTTATTATTATTTTTCTTTTGTCAGTTATTTTTAGCATCACTGTCGTTTTTCTAACATTAAACGAGGAGTTTTTAATCGCACTCTTTTTTGAGACATTTTGAAACTTTTTTTTTTAATTATGGTCACTTTGAACATCACAATGTTTTTTTTACCTTAAAGTAATTTTTTTTTTACATCCCGGTTTTTTTTTTTTTTGAGCATCAGTAACTATTTAAATTATTCCAAACATCACAGTCACTTCTTGATCAATACGGTTGTTTTTTTTAACATAACAGTAATGCTTTTTCACATCCCAGTCTTTTTTTAGTTTTTTTGAACATCCGCAACTATCAGAACATTTCCTAACATCACTCATCAGTTGAACTTAACAGTCGCTTTTTTGAAGGTCACCGCATTCCAGTCTTTCTTTTAACGTTTTTGAACACCAAAAACTATTTGAACATTTCCGTCACATTTCCATCACTCACGTCTTTCACAATCAGTCTCAAGAGTGACAAATGAAGTGGTCAGCGTGTCAATGACTGGTGGCCAGGATTGGTGCGGCCGTGAATTTATCGCCGTGTTTGGACCTGGAGGGCGTGTGGGTGTATGACTCACGGAGGAGTAGGAGGAGGAGGAGGCGGAGGAGGAGGAGGGGAAGGACAAATCGATGCCTTTCACACAACCTTCACGAGCTTCTTTCATAATTGAGTACCTTGTCTCGGCTTCTGGATATGCCTAACGGTGACCTATAGGCCCAGTAATTACGTGAATGCTAGAGGTGTTGAGGCGCTCCCACGCTCCCATCGCCCTCACGTTATCCCTCCTCCGCCGGTGTAGTCACTTGGTACTGCGTGGACGGTACTCACGCCATATAGGCCCCAGGTCAGATGATCCTCAAGACAGATCGGCCTGAGTGCAAATAAGCCTCAGGATGTCTGGTGCTCGAGACGCTTGGCACCCAAACCACGTGAACCCCAAAACGTCTCTAAACGCAGACGTCTGGACTACAGGTTTCGTGAAGGCAGCATGTTGATCCACATACACCAATATAACGTTTGCCAACCCATCCACTACTTGATCAACCACATCCACCCAACTACTCAACTATATCCACCCACTCACATCCACCACCAACAGCCGCAACTCCATCCATCTATCTTCTGACTCACACTCACAACCACCCACCCACCCGCCTCCATTAACCCACCCATCCAAGCACCCACTCAACTACATCTACCTATTCACCCACCACACACTATTTACAGCTCCACCAGCCCATTCATCCACCGTCTCCTGCCCTTTAACCCACCCACACTCTCCCATCATCATCCCACCCACACTCACCAAACCATCCACTTACCAACCCATCAATCCCACCATCCATTGCACATTGATCTTCCCATCCACAACCACAACCATCCACTAAATCCATCCATCCAACCCTCCACCAACCTACTCATTCATACTCATCCACCCAACCACTTACCTATCCATCCACTCACCATCTACTCACCTACAGCAAATCCACCATCCAGAATTTTGCTGCTGCTGCTGCTGCTGCTGCTGCTACTACTACTACTACTACTACTAGTGTGTGTGTGTGTGTGTGTGTGTGTGTGTGTGTGTGTGTGTGTGTGTGTGTGTGTGTGTGTGTGTGTGTGTGTGTGTAGTGCCTTGTCTGGTTCTCACCGTGTAGGATTTTCGGCCTGGTATAGAGATAGATACACTACTACTACTACTACTACTACTACTACTACTACTACTACTACTACAACTACTACTACTGCTACTACTGCTACTACTACTACTGCTACTACTACTACTACTACTGGTGCTACTACTACTACTACTACTGTTACTGCTGCTGCTGCTGCTGCTAATGGTGACCTGCTGCCACTCCTCTCCTGAATGTGGCTGTTGAACAAGTAAAGATGTTTCAGAGTGATTGGCTATTAGGGAAAGGTGTGCCAAGTGGCAGTCAAATTGTTAAACACCAATTATACAACTTTGTGACACACACACACACACACACAGGCCAATGAACCAGGTCGAGTACAGTGTCATCACCACCACACCACACCGCCACATCACCACACACCATGATATCCTTGACGCCCCGGCCCGCCCCACCGCCACACATACACACACACACACACACACACATGACAGTAAATATGGTGGGAGTGCAGTGTCAACACCACCACACCACATCACCACATTCCAGGATATCCTTGGCGCCCCGGCCCGCCCCGCCGAGCACCGCCAAGCCAAGCCATGCCCCGCCAACTCGGGTCTACCAGCCCGCCGCGGTTGAGGTAACAATTTTCCGTCTCTCCTCGTCAATATTTAGTGTAATTTTCAGGGTTTTCCAGGTGTTTTCTAAACTCGTGTGGAGGAGGAGGAGGAAGAAATGGAGAGAAGAGGAGAGGAGAGGAGAGAGGAGAGGAGAGGAGAGAGGAGAGGAGAGGAGAGGAGAGGAGAGGAGAGGAGAGAGGAGAGGAGAGGAGAGGAGAGGAGATGAGAGGAGGAGTATGAGACGCAGGGAAAAGGACTAAGAGGTGGAGAGGTGGAAAAGAAGAGAAGTGGAGAAAAAAAAAAATTCAGCTCCATATCATAATTTTTTTTTGTTTTATTAAAGGAGTTGACATTGTTTTGATATTTAATTTATTATTGGAAAATTATAAGTTATAATATATAATGAAATCTAGTCTAGCCGTGTTTTTGTTTAAAAAAAAACATATTTCGTATTAGTACGCCTAGGATTGTTTTGATATTTAATTTAAGATTTAGAAAAAAAAAATCAAGTAATAATATTCAATAAAACCTAGTCTTGCTACTCGTATTTTTAAATTTAAAATAAACCCGTTGTTTGATTTGAAAAAAAAAATATACGACGAGGAATTTGTGATTTCTTTATTTGTATGATTTTTTTTATGATTTTTTTTTTTTTTATTTTTGTATTCAGAATATGTAATAGAATCTAGTCTGGCTGTGTTTTCTTATAATTTTTGTGGTGCCGTTCGTAAAAGTTGCAAATATTTTTTTTAATATTACTGAGCCCGGAAATATTTTTTATATTCACGGTATTCGTTAAAATAAATGGCAAGTCAGAAAATGTTGTGCATTCCAGTCTGGGTGTCTTCTTTCTTCTCGCGATATTCAAAATGAATTACGTTACGTAAATATAAGGGCCTTGCCTCCCTCCCTGTCTGTACATCAGTATTTAGCCAAACTTCTGGTTGTTTTCAGACTCATACATGAAGGAAAGCCAGAATCAATCACGAAAATAAGTAAATTACCCCCAAAATGCCTCAAATAAGACTTAAATAAATTGAAGATTTTAGCCCGTTCAGAGCGCTCACATGAAAACATGACGTCATCAAGATCCAGACCGACACCTTCCCTCCTGCCTCCCGTGTCTCTTCGTCAATATTTCCCCAGTTATAGGGTTTTCCAGGCATTTCCAGGTATTTTCCAGGCAGACTGTAGTAAGAAGAAAAGGAAGAAATGAGGAAAGGAAGTGTGTGAGGAAGTGTAGTAGTAGTAGTAGTAGTAGTAGTTGTTGTTGTAACATTATATTGTTATTATTATTATTAAGAATGCGGGAAGAGAAAGGTGGTGGCGGCGGCAGTGGTGGTGGTTGTTTAGCACTTGTTTGCCAGACTGCAGGAGTGCTTGGTTGTAGACAGCTGCCAGGGGTAGTGAGTGGAGGGTAGTGAGGGCGTCCGTCTAGCCTGCGTATGAATCCTGGCCGCGCTCTTCTGCACTTTCCCCGGCCTCTCCTGCGTTGTGTTGAGACTGACGACCAGGCCAGCGATGCGCGTGTGTTTGTGTGTGTGTGTGTGTATGTGTGTTTGAATGAGTGAGTAATATGTTGAGTGAATGAGTGAATAAATAAACGAACGATGGGTGAGTAAGGGGGTGGATGTGGGGAACACCTGGCGGCAGGCGTGGCTGTTTCTTAATCCTCAGTTTAGCGGTTTCTTCTGTAAAATTTCAGGCGCTAACCATCAAAATACATATATAGAAAACACTCCTAGCCCAAGGTCAAGGGGGGTTAGTGACCTGACGTGATCCCAGTAATGTAGGTCTTGTGTGGTGTCTTGCAAGATTTTTCGTCTTTGTGTGAAACTTTTCTTCTCTCTCTCTCTCTCTCTCTCTCTCTCTCTCTCTCTCTCTCTCTCTCTCTCTCTCTCTCTCTCTCTCTCTCTCTCTCTCTCTCTCTCTCTCTCTCTCTCCCTTTTCATAATATTATGTTAGGTGTCTGCGTATATTGTTTTCATTTTATTATTAATATTATTATTTTTTTTTTTTTTTTGAGGGGTGATATTGTATAGAATATGGCGGTTGTGGTGGTGGTGGTGGTGGTAGTAGCAGTAGTAGTAGTAGTGGTAATGTAACAACAAATAACGAAACAAAAAACGCTTTTCTTCAATTCGTATCTTGTCTTTTAGTGCAAAAAATTAAGCTAGCACTTGTACATGAGCACAGTAGCTCACTACCACATAAATTAAACTAAACACCGTCATTTTTTTCCTTTGTCAGCTCCACCAACCGTCGAATACCGTAACATTATTCCTTTCCTTCGTCAGCTACGTCAACCCTCAACAAACATAATTATTTCCTCTCCAAAATTAAACTTAACCTCATTTCCTTGACAAACTAAACATCATTATTTCTTTCCTCCGTCAGCTACGCCAACCTCATCACGCTGGCCATCACCAGCAGCAGCCGCAGGAAGATGACCCTGGCGGAGATTTACCACTGGATCATGGACAACTTCTCCTACTACCGCCAGGCGCCCGTCGGGTGGAAGGTGAGCAGAATAAAGAATAACAGCACCCTCACCTCCCTACCTAGAGTGATGAAGTGTTTCCAATTTAACTCAAGTACTTATTAGACTGGTTGAAGTCTTTATCTTATCAGGTATATTAATCTTATTAGAATGTTTAATAGAGTTACTTTAGTGTTTTCAATCTGTTAGAATGTTCTCAATCTTACTAAAGAGTGACTGAAGTGTTTAAATCCCGCCAGAACTCGGTGCGTCACAACTTGTCCCTCAACAAATGCTTCAAGAAGGTGCCGCGGACCAAGGATGACCCGGGCAAGGGCTCCTACTGGGCCATCGACGCCACCCACACGGCGGACGAGGCGGCCAGCAAGCGGAAGAAGCAGCCTTGCCCGAGAGTGAGTCGCGTGTTGAATGTGTAGGCCTGGTTAGGTTAAGTTACCTTATCTATTCTATCTTAACGCTACGTAATCTAACATACCTTAACGTAAACTAATGTAACCTAACTTATTCTACCCTATCTTAATCTAATCTAGCTTTAAGTAATCTTACATAATCTAATCTAACTCAACCTAGTCTAATCCAGCCTAACCTAACATGATCTAACTAAACATTGTAAGCTGAAATGATCTTAACTGACTTAATATAACCTAACTTGCCCTAATCCATTTTTAGCTTGAGTTGGTGATATAACATGCTCATTTGTTCCAGAACTCATTAAAGTAATTTCCTGCATGTATTATAGGATTACTAACACTACTATAGAACTTCTAAGACTACTTTATAACTACTAAGACGAATATAAAACTACTAAGACTCCCTTCCCACAGTTCAACCCGTATCTGGCCCACACGCTGACCAACACGGCGAGAACCACAACTCTCTCAATGAGCGCCGCCAACACGGGACTCAGTACCATCATACCCGCCGCCGCCACGCCCCTGCAGGACCCCGAGCTCAAGACTGGCACCCCGATGGTCAACCCCTGGAGCCACAGCGCCCGCGTGGACCACTGGGCGCAGACGACACACCCCTGGAACTTTTCGCAGGAGGGTGAGTGGTGAGAAATGGGTATTGGGGAGTGATTCTGAAACACTTCTGCGCCGCATCTCCACTACTTTCAAAAGTCTATTGTTGAAGTGAAACGGATTTTGAATTAAGGTGTTTTTATGTTTCTAGTGACAGATTAACAAGGATTTTTATATTATTAACAGGAGAAACTCTTGAAAAACTGGCTAATCATCTCCCTGGCTTTTCAAAATAGTCGTGGTGAGAGAGAGATCGAAGGGTTTCAGAATACAGGCCTTTGTGAGTGATTCTGAATAGAAATGATTGAAAACAAGGGAGTTCAAGATAGACATTAAGAATAATTAAGAATGTCTAGTTGACTTAGAACAGTTTGAACATTTTTCTGGGGCTCCAGGAGCCGTAAAAAAAATTATCATTGCCATATTTCAATTTTCTTTCATAGGGTAACCCTGACACTAATGATGCTTGTAATAGATATCATCTCAAAGAAAACGTATCCTTGACGTTCTAACACTGCCATGGACGCAAAGAGTGTACATTTCTGCAGGATTTGGGGGGTCAGACAAGTGTTCCCGTTGCAGGAGTGTTACTGGATGGCGTGACGGGGACCAACGCACCCGTCAGCCTCTCCATGGGCGTTGGGGAAGGTGAGTGCGCGCCGCGAGATTCCTCGGTGGATGGCATCACTATGAAGGACTGCGACCTGCTGCTGCTCAGTAACCTCACGCCGGAGCAGCTGAGAGAGTACGCTGCCCTGCTCACGCCGCAGAACACTGGAGGCGCCAACGTGAACCAAAGCGTGCCCAGCGTGCTGCCCCTGTCCCTCCCCATGTCCATGCCCGTGTCCGCCCCCACGGCCATCCCCGCCCCCATGGCAACCACGAGGACCTCCTCCAGCGACGCCACACTCCTGCCCCTCCAGACCTCCGGGGAGACGCTGGAGACCCTGGTGGCGGACTCCCTCATGATATCCAACGGCGTGCCCCCTGATGACGTGCTCAGATCCCCCCAGCAGGCCAGTACGCCCGGGGAGCTCCCCCTAGACGGCAGCTTCAGTCTGAGCGGCCATAGTGACTGCGGGGACAGCTCAGCGTCTCTTTCTCTCTCCGCACACAGCCAGACAGTCAGCGCTGCCAGTCACGGCTCTGGGGGAACGGTGACCATCATGCGGAGAGAGCCAGCAGTAGCTAGTCCCCAGCCGCTGTCAGAGCCACTCAGCCGCCTCCTGGCTCCCTTGTCGCCCCCTATTCACGCCGGCGGGGAGGCTGCATCCCCACACAACGATGACTGCCTGGAGGGGATGCTGGAACATACACTGGCGCAGAACATGGAAGCTATCCAGGTGGGACTCATCACAGGCTCAGGTCCTCACTCTGACGACGAGGAGATCACTGACGAGTTTAACTGGGATAAGCTACTGTAGCCTCACCCCCGCCCCTCGCTACCCCGCCCCTTGTAATGCAATAACGTACCGTCCTCTTGATCAAGTGTGCCTTGTACCAGACGTACCACATACGTACCGTAGATGCTACTTAGGTCAGCGTGAACCACTGCGTCGTGTAGATGTAACTCTTGGTAAGTTAAGGTGTACATACAAGTGATCGAGTCAGACAGGAGAGACATGGAGGGGGGTTCTGGGAGTGTTTGATGCTGCGCTGCTGACGGTGCTGGCTGACTGCTAGAAGGCGTCAGGAGAGTGTATAAGGAGGGTTTCTGTTTAGCTGTTTTTTTTATTTTTATTTTATTTTTTTTAGGGTGTGTGTGGGGGTGTATTGGTGTTGTGTTATGTTTGGGTTTCTCTCTCTCTCTCTCTCTCTCTCTCTCTCTCTCTCTCTCTCTCTCTCTCTCTCTCTCTCTCTCTCTCTCTCTCGTTTGTGTATTTCAGATATTTTTATTCAGTGTATGTAGATTTGCAAGTGATTTAATGATATGCCACCACCACTACTACTGCTACCACCACCACCACCACCACCACCACTATCATCATCATCATCATCATCATCATCATCATCATCATCATCATCATCAACTCAATGGCTGGTCCGGGGTTGAGACTGTGATTGTATCTTTTTTACTATTTTTTCTTTTATTTATTAGGTCGAAGTTTAGAATGTACTTTTTCCTCTTTTTTTCCTTTTATTTGTTCTGGTCCTAGAAGAAGAGACTCCGTTCAGAATCCTCCTCCATGCGTACCTGTCGTAGGTGTGTAGATGTTATGCTCAGGTGAATGAGAGGTTATAACCTACCAGTGTATTACCTTAGTCTCCCATTGAGAATAACAAAGAAAACGGGAGATGTATATAATCACTATTAACAAGAACTGAGGGACTGTATTCTCAAATGTTTCAGCATCTTATCTTTACTACTTTTAAAGGTCTATAGTGGAAGTTATTGGGATTCTTGAGAATGATTTTGTGATTCTGAGTAAGATATTGAGGTTTTCTGGTGTGTTTTCGTGATTTTGGTGATAGCTGAAGTTTTAGTGGAACTTGGGGTTTTCAAGGATAGTTTAGTGGTTCTAGTGGAAGTTGTCGAGGTTTTCAAGGTGTTTTGCGATACTGTCGGTTAAAGAGGCTGTAATGGAGGTCATGAAGGTTCTCAAGGGTGTTTTAGTGACTCGTATGATAGTTTGATACGTTTTAGTGGAAGTTATTAGGATTTGGTAATTAGGACTGGTAATAGTTGTAGAGGATTTAGTGAGAGTTGGTGATGTTTTCAAAGTGTTTTCGTGATTCAGGTAACTGAACAGACTTTATTAGAAGTTGAAAGGATTTCCAATTGTGTTTTCATGGCTCTAGTCTAACGGAAGTGGTTAGGAGTTTTCAAGAGTGGTTACGTAATTCTGGTTATTGTAGCGTGTTTTCGTGGTCCAGTGATAATTTGATACGGATTCTACGTCAGTGGCGCCATGAACACCCATGAGAACCCAAATAATCATCTCCGTGGCCTTTGAAAATAGTCCCTGTGAGAGAAAGAAACGTTTCAAAATACGGGCTCTTTGGTTCTGCTTTCACGTATTCCTGTTGACTCTTGAGACTGTTACTCCTATGTCTCCTCCTCCTCGCCTCTGTACACCCTTCCTTGGCGTGCGTTTTACCCACAGATGTGCAGTGCTGTTTGTTTCGCCTGTCCTTTGAACGGCTGCAAAATTCTGCATGCCGCTGTATAGTACTCGCTTTTAATTTGTATACACTCCGTCACAGGCTGACAGGAGTGATAAACCAGGATTATTATTATTATTATTATTATTATTATTATTATTATTATTATTATTATTGTTATTATCATTAATATTATTATTATTATTGTTATTATTATTATTATCATCTTGATTACTGCACTTGTTTTTACTCTATCGCAGGCTGATTGGAGTAATAAAACGGTGTTCATTACCATTGTTATTATTATTATTATTATTATTATTATTATTATTGGGAAGTGTGATTAGCTAGTCATTACCGAGTCATTCCCGATTACCTAGTCACTCCCACCGCAGCAGCCTTCTGTCTACTGCTGGCGGGGGAACCAAGTCAGCTGGGGGGATGAGAGCTGAAGTGAAGGTGTTTGCTCATTCTCCAAGGCGTTCCAAGTATTAATTGGTATACCCAACCCATGTGCCTAATGTCGTGTGCCTTGTTCCAAATAAATATATGATATGTTAATGGTTTCTCCTTTATCAACTTCACTTTCTTCTCTAGTAGGTAGATCTCTCTCTCTCTCTCTCTCTCTCTCTCTCTCTCTCTCTCTCTCTCTCTCTCTCTCTCTCTCTCTCTCTCTCTCTCTCTCTCAAGTTAGGTTTTCCAACTGTGACATCATGTTTGTCATTGTCCTATGTGCGTGTGTGTGTGTATGTCATCTTATCATTTCCTGACAGACCGTATCTGAAACAGCTCGGGGTGAAGTCGTCCTCTGATAACCCGGTAATCCCACACTTGATAATGCTTGGAGAATGATAACTGTGGGGCATGACAAAGAGATGCGCGACGCTTGCTTTCCCCGCCCTGTAGGTATTTCCTTTCCCTGTGCTCTTCCTGTGTCTGGAGAACGTGTATGTGTGTGTGTGTGTGTGTGGGCGCTTTAAACCCACTACAGAGAATATGAGCTATTAATTCATGGTTTCTGCTTCACGTATTCACGTCTGCAGTGCAAAATCTTGTTGAATATGCATAAGATGGGATGTGGAGTTAATATATTTAGTTTTAAGATAGTTTGTGGTCTGAGCGAATTATGAATGATCGCTGGCAACAACTATTGCCTGACGGATGCTGCCGCTGGCTGGGTGGTGATCATTATTCTCACAAACCTGCCACAGACACTGTTCTCATGAGCCCAATATAATTATATCAACATACAAACTTATGCATACTTTGGGAGAAACATTACATAGCCTACGTCACCGGTACCTCCGTATGATAAAATAGATGCTTAGTTTAAATGTTAATTCCTAGCGCATGATAAATTCCTATAATATTACAAGGTTGCTTAAAGAGTTGCCATTAAAGCGAGAATTTTATTCAGCTACAGTTCCCGGCGGGGGAGACAGATGGCGCGCCGCCGCCAAACGTAAACAAAAGAAAAGGGAAGCGTCAGAGGCTTATTTGAAACTGTCCGCATGACTTGAGGTGTTCACTATGAAGCCCTAAAAATGTTATCACTGAAGAAATACACTTTCATTATGAGAAAAGCGCGTGTATACGATGCATTTTTTATAGCTGTTTGAAATCTTCATGAATGCAGGAAAAAGTTAAGATCATTTTGTCTTCCCCTCTGATCAGCACTGACACCACATCAATGCATAGTAGATAAAAACATCCGTTCATGAAAACAAAATAATGCCGCCCTTTCACCATTAACCACACCAGAAAACCAAACCCCACACAAAACCCACACAATACCACCCCGTCACAAGCAACACAAACAGGTCATTCACCTCATATCCCGAAACACACACACGAACCCCGAACAACACACACACAAAACAAACACATCATTACAAAAAAAAAAAAAAAAAAAAAAGGTTAGACCGTCACAGCAGCCTGAAGAACGACCAAACCCCTTAAACCTGAGAAAAGAAATCCAGACCGCCTAAGTCAGAGCGGCAGGAAATCGGACGCAGGCGAATTACCGCTTGTCTAGTGCCGGGCGGCTCACTAATTTTTCTTGTACCCGAGGAACATGACGCCGGAGAAGCGACCCGCGGAGGACGAGGAGGAGCAGGAGACCAAGAAGTTGAAGGAGGACTCGACAGCAGCAGTGAGCGAGGCGGCACAAGATGATACGAGTCAAGATAGTGTGGGATCTGACTCGGCCTCCTCCACTGACCCCGAGAAAAAGGTTGGCTGGCTTGTACTGCTGCTTCCTGCGTTTCTCTCCCACCTTCCTCGTTTCTTTTTCTGTCTTTATATGTTTGGTTTTCCTCTCTCCTGCACATCTTCCTTCCCTCTCCTCATCCTTGCTTCGTCTTTTCATGTTCTTAGATCCCTTGTATCAGTTTTCATGGTGCTTATCTCGTCCTGCTTCTCTCTATTGCCCCTCTTGACTTATTTCTTAGTCATATTACCTCTGCTTTCTCCATCTCCCCGTCCCTGCTTCATCTTTCCCAGTTTTCAATCTCCTGTTTTAGTTTTCATCGTGTTTATCGCTTCCTGTTTATCGCTCACCCATCTCGTTTTCGTTTTTAGCCATAGTACTTCTTTCACTCTCTTTCTCCTGCTTCTCTCCCTTCCCTCTCCTCATACCTGCTTCATCTTTCTATATTTTCAGTCCCCTTTCTCTTTTGTATTTAAAAAAATTTTTTTTTATCATGTTTATCACTTCCTGTCTCTTTCTGTTTTACTAATTCTGCTTTCTGTCTCTCTTCTGCCTTCCCTTCCCTCTCCTCGTTCCTGCTTCGTCTTTCCCTGTTTTCAGTTCTTGTTCTCTTTTGTATCAGTTTTCATTGTGTTTATCACATCCTGTCTCATCTGGCTTCTTTGTCTTTCTACCTGCTTTCTCTCTCTCCTCCTCTCAATCTTCTCTTTCCTCATTCCTGCTTTTCAGTATATTAGGTACTTTATATGTCATGTGTGGTGAAAGTTGGGGTCATTGTGGGGAGGTTAAATTATTGAGAGTGACTGAATGATGTCTAAACTCTGTAATGTGAAACTGAGTAATGTCAAAATTGTTTGTTTTTATGACAAGCTGATTTGTTTTTGCTAATGAAAAAATTTATTGACATTCTCTTTATACCTCATACTTTTGTATGCCATGGGAAGATGCTTTATTTATTTCATTTTATGTTATTTTGCCAGTGTTTAATTCCAATCACACTATGCTTCTCTGTCCATATCTTTCTGCAATACAGTTCTTTTATAAGGACAGTGGTGACTGGTTGTATTAAACTTTTCTTAGCTTTATGCTTTCTCTCTTAATGATTTACAAATTGTTTGTATTATATTCCAGTTTTTATCCTGCAATCTTTTAAATAGTTCTATAATCTATAAATGGCAAAATCTTATATTCTCTTTTTTTTTTTGTGTGTGTGTCCATGCAAACAGTTTTTAACAGTGCTTTAAATGTTAATGAAGGACAGCCATAGTAATGGAGTTATTTAATTATTTATTTACTACATTTATCATGTTTATACATATGAAAGAGGCTCTGGCCAAGGGCTACAAAAAGGCAGAGAGAAAAGAAAGGTCCAGTGAAGGTGTCTGTCCCTAGAAAGCAGAGACAGTGTACAAGGTGGTTGTGCTGTGGTTGTTGTAATTGTCCAAATATTCCCGAGAGTAAAGGAAAGAAGATTTGGAAGATGGCTGCCATATATTAAATATAAATACTGGTATAGAGATAAAGCAGAGCTGTCTGTCACATGTCTGTCCTCTGAGGAGGGGTGGACTAAACTGCTTGAGACTGTCCATGTGGCTGGTGGCTAGGTCACAGCAGTGTCAGGTCATGCTGGCTTGGGTGGTGGGGGTGGATACTGTGTGGGGCAACATCTGGACTGCAACAAGAAAAGCATTATCCAAAATTAGGACAGTCTTGAAATCTGTATTGAACTGAGAGGCAGCCACTAACTGTCCCTCACCCAGCAGAGGCTCAGCCTGCCGGAGCACCGAGGCACCGTCCTGTACACAGGATGCACACAGTGGGAGTACATCGGCCGCCGCAACCTGAAGGGCATCCCAGCCATGCTGCACCATGTGCCACGGCGCCTCGCAGCATTCCGGGGCATCCGTGTGGCCTACGTGGCGTCACACTGCTCTGCCGCCCACACCATCTTCATCAGCGATGAAGGCAAAGTGTTCTCTCTGGGTGAGTGCTGTGTTTGTGAACCTAGGTGCCAGTTATGTTTAGGTAATTTGGTCATGGTTAGTTGTATGTGGAATTAAATTCAATAATGTTTATGTGGGCTGATTAATAGCTAATATTTAACTGTATATTTAGATAATGTTTTTGTGGGCAGGTTAATAGCTAATATTTATATGTCTATCTGTCTGTCTAGATCTTACACTTGTTCCTAAGCATATGGTGAAGGAAATGATAATTTCTTACCTTGATTTCTTACCTTGATGAGGGTTGTCTTTTCCTCTTCAGTCACTGTAGCACTTTCCAACCTTCGGAATCTTACAGGATAACAGAAGGCTACTGAAATGGTTGGCTAATTCCAAAAGAAGCTCTATTTATATTTCATGCATTTTTTTCCTTGCTTGCTTCAATCCTCTCACTCTCCTCATCACATTCTCTCCCTCATTCCACCACTCTGTCCTTTCATCACATCCTTACATGCTCTAGTCCTCTCATTCTTCTTTCATCACATTCATTCATTCCACCACTGTCCTTCCCTATCTCAAACCACCACTGTGATCAAGCTTTGTGAGAGGTTAACAGTGTGCAATTGTTACCTTCCAGGCCGCAATGAGAAGGGCCAGCTGGGCATTGGTGACACAGAGGTGCGGGCTGGTGTCATCCCCATGGATACAATGTCGGAGTTCACAGTGGTGGCAGCAGCTGTGGGACGCAACCACACACTCCTTCTGACAGACCGAGGCTCAGTGTTTGCCTGTGGGGACAACAAGTCAGGACAGTGTGGTGTGGGGAACACCACTGCTGTCCTCCACACTCCCTCCAGAATCAGCTTTAAGGAAGGAAAAGTTGTCAAGGTTTGTGTTGGTTTGTGTTTCCTTGTAAAGGATTATGGTATGAGTGGAAAATAGTATAGTTACCTTCCTTTAAGCTTTAAACAAGGAAAAGTTGTCAAGGTTTATGTTCTGTATTGTAGGATTGAAGTTTGTGAGACAAAATATATTGTTATCTTCCTTTATCTATGTATCAGGCTCATGTTCCTCTCAGAGTGATACCACCTTTACATGGATGTCAGACTGGCAATCCTCATACACCTTCCTACACCCTTATACATCCTGCCAAACATGCATTAAGAAATAGAAAAGCAAATTGGCAAAGTTTTTCCAGACAAAACACCACATACACAATCATTCATACACATTTCTGTGTATGAATGATTGTGTATGTGGTGTCTTGTCTGGGAAATCTTTGCAAATTTAAATTTGTAAAGTAAATTTGCAAAGATTTTCCATACAAAACACCACACATTCATTCATACACAGATCATTCACACTCTTACCTCTGTTGATTGGGAAGGGACAGTCTTGTGGGCCACTATGCTGCATCCAAGGAGCCCAGACACAACACAATTAGCCAGAAAGTAGATTAACAGGTACATCTGTGCATCCCCTATCAACAGGTGGCGTGTGGGGCAGAGTTCAGCATGATTGTGGACAAGAAGGGCTACCTGTACTCCTTCGGCCTGCCAGAGTATGGCCAGCTGGGGCACAACACTGATGGCAAGTTCTTTGTCACCAGCAACAAACTGTCATTCCAATATGAGCGTGTGCCCCGGCGAGTGCCCATCTTTGTGGAGCGCAGCAAGGATGGCCACCCCACACCTGTCACTGATGTGCAGATTGTGGACGTGGCCTGTGGGAATAACCACACTGTGAGTCCCTGTCTGAGCCTTGTTCTTTCTTCTTTGCCTGTAAGACCTTACCTGTGCTTTATTCTTTCTTCCTTTGCCCCTGAATCCTTACCTGTGCCTTGTTCTTCCTTTCTTCCTCTCTCCCTTTGCCTGTGAATAACCACTGATGCCTTGCCCTTCCTTCGTCCCTTTCTTTGCCTGTGAATAACCACCAATGCCTTGCCCTTCTCATCCTCCCTTCCTTCACCTGTTGTGTTTCTTGATTGGGTTTATTTACATCTAGGTTGAGTTATGTCAGCTTTTTTGGTGTGGTGAGTCATGCAGCTATTGAGTACCTTATCTATTTCCTGTTTGGTTGCCTTTGACTGCCAACATCTTATTGGTATTTTTTCTTTCAAAGTCATGGTTTGGCTTTGTAAAATGAAGATTATAAACAAAGATTCTAAAGATATCAGTGGTAAACCTTTGCCTCTCACCCAGGTTGCTGTGGATGCCAAGAAGAGGCCCTACTCTTGGGGCTTTGGTGGATATGGCAGACTGGGCCATGCTGAGCCTAAGGATGAGTACATCCCGCGCCTCATCAAGTACTTTGACGGACACAATCGTGGTGTGGAGAAGGTGTACTGCGGCTCCACCTTCACCATCGCCTGCAGTGCCCTCGGAGTGTTCCTGTGGGGCCAGACCAAGCGCACTGGTGAGGCCAACATGTACCCCAAGCCACTGCAGGACCTGTTTGGCTGGGATGTGCGTGCTGTGGGCTGCTCCACCACTTCCATCGTGGTGGCAGCCGATGACAGCGTCATAGCCTGGGGACCGTCGCCAACCTATGGGGAGCTGGTGAGTGCTGCTGTGGACCACTGGTCTCTTTATAACATCAGTCAGAATATAAGCTTTGCAGGGTCTGCATTCTCACTGGAGGACAGAGACCACTTCGTCTTAGCATCACCAATCACACCATGGCCAGTGTTAGCAGGATACAAACTTTGCAAAGTCTTTGTTCAAAATCACACTTATTGGTTTGAAGACAGTTATCCTCCAAATTTGAATGATCCCTTTTAACCTCCCTATAGACTCTTAGTTTGTGCCTTTTTTCACTTCTTATTGCCTTTAGCCAGTGCTTCTTTTACATTAAAAAAGAAGAAAAACTGTAAAAAGATTTGGACCATTTGTTTCTGTGTAACCTCACCAGTCCCATGCCCAGTGTCAGCAGGATCCAAACATTTCAGGGTCTTGGGGAGAATGTGAAGTCAAGCACACAACCGAAGGAGGTGAAGACATTGGAGGGTGCCCATGTGGAGCAGATCACCTGTGGCATGGGACACACGGTGCTGCTGGTGAGGGACGAGACGGAGCAGGACAAGGAGATCCTGGGCCGGTTGAAGGAAATCACTCTGTAAGGCACCATGTCACTCTGTCTGTCTGGCAGGAAGTGTTGGACTCACTCAAGCGTTTGCGAATACTTTTGTCCCGTTTGTATGTAGCTTTTAAGTGTCAGGATTATGTTTTATATTTATCAGTGACCTTATATGATTATGTAGGGTTTGGATGCTATGTAAAATTGCAATAATGAGTAATGACTTATTTATTTTTACATTACAGATAGGTTAAGTACTAATTCATTCTTTTTTTGTTTTGTTTTTTTGTCACTTATTTATAAACACAAGAGTTATGTATAATTTAGTTTTATACAAAAATTATTCGTTGCGTAACACTAATTATATGAGATGCTTTAGTGCAAACCAACTTGAGGCTGGAGTGAGCAGCAGAGGACTTCCGGAGAGCAGTGGCCTCCACCCACTGCCAAGAAAGGCCACGGTGGAGGTCATGTTGTCACTCGCTGAGCATAATGTTTCCATAAGCCTGTGGGAAAGGTATACAGTAGCACTGATGAGTTAAGGGGTGTGATTATTGTGAGTCTGTACCTTTCCCCCAACTGATGGTGCTGAACCTGCTAGGATGGAGGAGGAGATGGTGACTAACTAAGCTCTCTTTCAGTGAAATGGTAGCAGAAAAGTTAGAGCAATAAAGTAGGGAAATATTTCAACAGTAACATGACTGTTTTTACAGTGTCATGGTTGCTAAAAATGTCTTAAAGGAATGAATAGAATTACTTGTATTTATTTTTTGTATTCATCCAATTTGATGTGATCACTGTATCAAGAAAGCCAAATATATTCCAATATGAACAAACTAAAAACCTTAGGAAGTTAGAATACAGACATTTGGAGTAAAAAAATTTCATGGTAAGGAAACAAATGAGAATATAGTTTTCTTTTTACTATTGCATCATATCCAGTACAAGCTTAGTTTTTACACATGAGTTTCCAGTAATTAATAGCGTTTTTTATACTCGAGTACTTGAACAATAAGTGTGACTCAGACAATAATTGAGATATGATACAATGTGATGTCACCTCCACATATGTTTTGTTTCAGGTGTGTGTTTATGTTTAGTAGAGCCATTCCCTGTTTTAGCATTTTAGAACATCATACAAGTATTTGAAGTACTAACACTTACTTTGCATCATTGAGCAGTGGAACATTGTGACAGGAGGATATTCAAAATGTACCTTTTTCCATTTGAGTTAAAAAAAAAGTCTCACTAACCAACTGCAAACACATTCCAGCTAGATATTATATACCTCACTGAAGTGTAAGCCTTTTGCATCTCACTACTGAAGATAATAAATTTTTGAACATTGCTACATATTTCAGACAAGCTCTTTTTTATGTGCTCCAGTGTCTGCTTGTAGGAAAGATTAATTGCTGACACTCCATGCATCACTCAGCACTAGAGGCCCAGGGAGAGACTGAAGGCTGGCAGGGAAATAAAAATAAGTTCCTTTTTACCATCACAGACACTTGCTCTTGTCATCAGCATTGCATCCCTATAGGCTAACGTCAAAGGTTAGCCTGTTAATGATGGTTTAGATGCAACTCTTATTTTGCTTCAGAGTTGTAGTTCTCATGTAATATTCTTGTGCCTGTAATCTTTTGGCATTCAAGGTGTCATCTCAGCAGTAGTGGCCCAAGGAAAACAAATGTACATGGAATATAAAGAGGTGTCCTGTGCTAGTGTCATCCTCCTGGTGTGTCCTAGCCTGGTGTGTATAGTTAGATTGATAGACAGATCCAGAAACACAAGCTTTTCTTGAATACATTGTGCATAACTGATGGTATGTGTACCTGGTGTGGCCTGCTGCTATGCTGTGTGGCAGAGCATTGGTAATACTCAGAATGCCCAGCCTTAGTCATATTCCTGCATAAATTCTAATGTGATCTTGCTTGCCCAAGCCAAGAAGAATGTGAGGGCAGCAGCATTCAAGGGACTAATCCTGAGTGACGCATGGATGTGTTCTATGTAAGATATTTTTTGTCTCTGTGGCAGAGACCTTGCATAATCTGAGGAGGACATTTGTAGGTGGTGTTAGACTGACTAGTGATTGGACTGGGTAATTGGAGGTGCTTGGAGTATGCCTTTTTCAAGCATTGTGTAATAACCATTTTTTATCTTTGGAATTATATTGTGAAAATTTTTTATAATAATGGGATTATTGATATCAAGTTATAGTGTAGAATTTATGGAATGTATCATTTTAAATATGAAACACTTATAGTGTTGATTTGAAGGAGGCATAATTGATAACTTGAGGCAAAGCTTTGGAGAAACATACAAAGGAACTTGAGGGTCTGTCCAGGAAATGTTACGTACCTGATTTAAATTAATTTTTCATTACTATGAATGGGTTTGATGTACCTACTCATGATTTGTTCACTCGGAGGTGAGTGGACGACGGGAAATCAATGGGTCTGTATGTTCCTACATTTTCTTGTAGTGATTGCCATCACCTGTCCAAACACAAGTACGTGTGTGTGTGTTACAATCAAAGTTTGTGAATCGTTGCCCTGCTGTCTCTCCCTCATGTGTAGCTCGGCGGTGACAAGCTGCAGACACACCTTCCAGGAAGTCTTGTTGGAAACATTCACCTGGCCTTGCTCAAATTGACAGTGCTATATCCTTAGTGCACTTCTGTATCTCTTGCCTCACTAGAAATCATGTGTAAACTAATCATGGTTCTCATTGGCAATGGATGTAAAAATAGGGATAATGGCTGGTCATTTTTACTCTGCAAAATGTTGGCTTTGAGTTTCAGAATTTTGTCACTAAAGGTGGGCTGATGTAGATACAAAAATCTTACAAGCAACCTTTGTAATGTACAGAAATCTCTGAAGAACAGCAAGAGACACAGAAGACTAGTTTATAGTGCACATGTTTTCCATAGTACTTCCTGATGCCACTGTAACTCTGTAGTACTTAATGACTGGGCAGTGGTTAGGTCAAGCCTCAAACATTTATTATTCATAGCTACTAGTATTAACAAATTTGGGAACAAACACATTCACTTATGGAAGTTTTGCAAAATGAACACTGCTGAGTCTGATATTAGGAAGAACCTGTGATTGGACACACAGGCACACTCATACTCAAGCCTTCCAGTTTAGTCACAAATGCATCTTGGAAGAAGGGCAGATTGTACCAATGGGTTTATTACACAGAACAAGGCCATCAAGTCTGGGTTATTATTAGAATTAGTCGTTTATATACAAAGCACCAGAGGATTTTGGGATGTTCTGGGCGGGGTGCATTCACTCAGTGACTAGAGTGTGAAATAGAACCTTAGAACCAAAACAAGCATTACCTCAAAGTACATTGGTAACAATCTCCTGTGCCAGAGACAACACTCGAGACCTTAATGCTGCAGTGAATGTCTTGTAATAATGAATAGATAAATAAATAAAAAGCTTTACAAGAAATTCAAGCATCAGTATTTTGCTCAGGACTGAACCAGTAAGAATAGAAACTATATTATTATTATTATTATTATTATTATTATTATTATTATTATTATTATTATTATTATTATTATTATCATCATCACTACTACTACTACTACTATCCATTTTTTTAAGGCGTTGAAAAATCAGAACAACTTGATATACTGTGTATGTTGTATAATGTACCTAGTAACTTATCATTTTAACATTTTTTACACATGTATGTATTACCAATAGCTACTTAATTTTGTGGGGAGGATGTTAATTTTGTGGGGAGGATTTTGTGGGGAGGTTACTTAGTTTTTTGATAGTGATTGTGTAATGCATATCTCAGAACATGTTTTAGAGAGTCTATACTGTAACATGTAGTGGCTAAGGTAGCAATTTTAATTAACAAAGTTGTATACAGGCATTGATTGAAACTTGGGTATACAGTGTCAAAGAAGTATACAGGTTTTAATGGAATATTCAAGTGTTAACTGAGTGCAGAGGTGTCAGTGAATACAGAATGTCATTTAAGTATGTGTGCTTCAGTGGGTGTATGTATGTGAGTGCAGCTTTGGTTGTCACAGTGTTTGTTTGTTGCAAGGCTTAAGTCACCACCAGTTTTGAAGAGTACCACTTTGTCTCTGGCCTCACATGACTTGTAATCCAGAGGTGATGTAGATTTCAATACCTTCCTGTCTTGAGAGTGTGTATTGTGTTTCCTCTCATGTGTATTTCAATCAAACTAATCTAAACCCTCCTTCACATAATTTAATCTCTTTATTTGACATATTTTGAACTTTATTCTCTTGTTAACTTTTTCTGAAGTGGCAAAATAGAAGACCTTTTCTGTTTTCTTTTCCATTTTTGTGTTCTTTGTTGACCTCCACCATATAACTATTTCTAAACCTTCAAATAATTTAATAATTAAATTTTTATATAACTTTGGACTGTTTTCTCTAGTTAACTTCTTCAGGAGTGTCAAAAATACATGACTTTTCTGCTTTCTTCCTCTACTTTTGTCTTCCTGGCCTCCTTCATGCATTGGAAAAATAAAAATGATCTCTTACCAAACCATATAATTTCTAGTAACTAATAGTGGTGTATGACTGTAGATATCTGGCAGTACTTTCCCTACTTCTGCTCCGTGAAATCCTTGGCATCATCTCTGGGTGTGCATGTGTGACTGGCCAAAGGGTGAGAACTGTAAGCTGCTGCACACAAGTTGAGGAAATAATGTAAACTTGTTGCATTAACCACATGAAGATCTCAGATAGTCTAAACTGGAGGCTTAGTTGTTAAATGGTGTTGACAATATGTATAGTTTGGAGTGGAGTCAAAGAACATCTGGATAAAAAGTGAGTCATGAAATGTTTGAATAGAGTGATTTAATGCCTAGGTCAAAGGTGGAGTGAGGTCAGAGAAGTCTTCGGAATAACGTTGACCATGTTTAGGGTTCTGAGTTACTGTGTTAAACATAGACAAATCGTAAGAAGTGACCAGTGGAAGTGTTTGAAAGGAGCAATTTAATCCTTTTGCTGCTAATGACAATATGACACTTGTATGTTCAACCCTGACAGTTTTAACTAGGCAAAAATGTAATGACAAACTAGATTGTTTGAATGGCTCAAATAACTTTCCTTGCTGTCAGTGGCGCCTTTAAAAATAACAACTGTAAACTTGTATCAGGTTTTACTAAGGTCAAGGAGAAGTCAAAATGCCATTGTGTAATACCGTAGCAGTGGGACTTTTCAGAATCACTAAACTTGCACCACACTTAGAATGAGAAGCCAGAAGGTCAGTGTGTAATCTTGTAATGTGGTGCATTTCAGAATCACTGTAAACTCGCATCACACTTTAATAAGCATGAGAAGCTAGAAAGTTAATGTGTAATACTTTATTGTTGGAGTGAAGTAACACAGTTGTCAAAACAGCCATGTGTTCCTCGCTAGAACCGTAACCCCTTCCTCTCAGTGGCGCCTTTACAAATAACTCAACTTGCAACACATTTTACTAAGTAAGCTGAGGAGAAGCCAGAGGATTGATATGTAATACTGTAGTGGTGGCGTGGAGTAACACAGTCGTCAGAGCAACCACCGGTGTTCCTCATAAGAACCGTAACCCCTTCCTGTCGCCTCCCTACGTCAGACACTCCGCCTTGTCTCTGTATAAACGATTCTCATGTGCTGAACGCCACTTGGGGTGATTTTCTGCTTTAGATTACATACTAGTTTTACTGAGTAACTTTTAGACTCGGCCTAGTCTAGGACATAGGGTTAATTTGTATAGAGTACGCCGGTTCAGTTTGTACTCCTAGTGTCACAGAAATAACAGAAGTGTAGTATATGTTTTTACAAGCAATTTATTTTTCTACCATGTGAACAACTCATGGGCACAGTTAATCAGTATTCCTGGAATGATTTGTGGTATTATATCAAAAGGTTTTGCATTACCTCAAGCTTCAGGGCTCATTAGTTAATTGTGGGTGGTTTATACTATGAATAGTTAAAAGTTTGTATTTGATAGATGTAAGTCAGCCATAGATCACAGGTCGTCATACATTTTTGTGTCTTGAGATGCTTGTTAATTAAATCCATTTATATAAGAAGGTAAATTTGAGAGATAATTAAAGTTGAGGCTACAGCAGCATCAAGATCTGTGCAAGGTTTTATGATCCTTCTCCATTACCTCATCAAATAGTTAAAGTTGAGGCCACATAAACATCAAGACCTGTGCAAGGTTTGATAATCTTTCCCCTACCTTGCATCACAGTGAAGTGTGGCTTGTATTTAAGTGCAAAGATGTACTAGATTATTACCTACTTCTCTTGGGGTCATATGAATAAGTATGGAAGAAAGTGCCTGACTATTTCATTACACTTTTGTAGTTTAATATCCTGTGTTGCTTAGTGATGGGCTTAGAATTCTGAAGTGTTGAGAGGTAAAAAGGAAGGAGGTAAGGATGCATGATTGGGAAGAGGAGTGTGGAGGAGGACATGACAAGGAGACCAGTGTGATGCTAAAGAAGACCTGGAGATAATGAGTGTGTGAGTAGGATGACATGACAAGGAGACAATGGAAAGGCTGAAAAAAAGACCTAGAGATGGTGTGTCTGTGTTTAGGAGGGCATGGCAAGGAGACTAGTGGGAAGACTAAAAGAAAACCTAGAGGTGTGCCAGTGTTTATTTAGGAGGGCATGGCAAGGAGACCAGTAGTAAGACTAAAGAAAACCTAGAGATGGTGTGCAGTGGCGTACCCAGAAATTTGAAAAGGGGGCGCCGGGGGCCATTATATATATATATATATATATATATATATATATATATATATATATATATATATATATATATATATATATATATATATATATATATATATATATATATATATATAAACCTTTGCAAAAAGGGCCTCCCACCTCGGTACACCACTGATAGTGTGCCTGTGTGTAGGATATGAAATGTAATGAATTTTCGGGGTTTGAATTTGGCGGCGGCCCGACACACTGTTTCGGAGCTCATTTATTATAGAAATGGCTTAAGTACTTTAGTTTGTTATACCTTCACAAGGAAAAGAATACAAATAAAAACCAAGTAGACAAGGAACTGAACCTTTTACTTTACGCAGACAATGAAATAATACTAACACTACAGGAAAACACTAAAGATGACCCCGTACAAAACGCGGAAAATGAAGCAGAGGAATATGAACCATCCCTTCCTTCTCCAAGCGGTTCAGGTAGCGAGTCTAGGCGGGCAGAAAGCAGCCGTGGAGGGAGCGGGGCACTTGTGAGGCCGTGGTGAAAGAGGCGCGTCCCAGTTCCGTCATATCCGCAGCGTTCAGGACCAGGAATGTCACCTTCGCCTTATCGTTGCTGTGGAGAACTGTTCCGATCACCACGCCGTCGTCCTCAGCCTGAAGGAGAATGAGATGAGGACAATGAGGTATGGAGTGGTTAGATGGTTAGTGTTCAAAGACAGGGAAGTTGATTATCACTTTGAATGATATATAGGTAGGATTATTAATTAACCTTTCGAGTGAGGTTAGGAATAGGTAGTTAGTGTATTCGTTTTGAATAGTGAAGTTAGTAGCTTGCTAGTTAACGTTCAAGGATAGGAAAGTTTATTATCGTTTTGAATGGTGACGAATGGAATAATAATAATTATTATTTTGGGTTAGGTTGAATAATTAGCGAGTAATTAATTAAGGAATAATTAATTAAGGAATAATTAACGAGTGTTAAGTATAGTTTTGAATGAGGTATGGAATAGTAAGCTAATTAGTGTTCAAGAATAGCGAGGTTACGTATTGTTTTGAATGGAGGCATAGGATAGTTAGCTAGTTACTTATAAAGAGGAGTAGTTAGCTAGTTGAAGTGCTTAAGGGCAGGAGTTAGTATTTCATTCCTGAGTGGTGGTAAGCTAGATCTATATTTGAAGCAATCGTACCGTGGCTCCGGGTCTGGGCACAAAGCACGACACGGAGGCGTACAGACCATCCTCACCCCAGTCCTTCACTTCCCTCGTGTCCAGGTCTACCTTGCCGAACTGTCAGAGGAGGAAGATAAAGCATTATATTTTCAGTCAACGCCACTTCCTGTTTAAGTCCCTCGCTGTATAATGGTTCTCAAATAATGAAATAGACTCGGAATAGACTTATCAGGAGCTTGGGAAAACAAGAATATTAAAATAACACTAGCGTTTTTCATTTGAGAACTAGGTCAGGTTAGGTTATGTAGGTTAGGTTAGGTTAGGTTAAGCTTCATTCTGTTAATTAATTTCACTGCTGAACCCTACATTGTATAGATCACGACCTAAAAAAAGGCATATCTCGTCGATAAATAAAAAATCAGTGTATGGAAATTAATAACCTAAGTAATTTTCCATAACCAGATAAATTCAAGAAAAAAAGTCTGTACCTCGCCCATCGTGCTCTTCATGTCTCCCTTGGTGCCGTAGAAATACTTATACTTCTTTCTGAGGAAGGAGGAGTTGAGTGTGGGAATTTCGTAGGAGAAGTCGGTGATGCTGTCTGGCGTGAGGAGCAGGGAGCCGTCCTTCTGTCGGTGCGCCCTTGCCTTGCTGCCGCCGATCATCACCTGCGAACGAGAGGAAACTTGTCTTTCTCACTTGTCTTGCTTTCTTTAATTCATTCTTCACTGCGAAACTTCTTATTCTCTAGATACTTACTTTTCTTGATCATTTCACCGTTGGACACTTTTTTTTTCGACTTAGAACGTCTTACATGCTTGTTTTTCTGCTACAGTCTATTAAACAACCCCGTAGCCTAGATGAACCAAAATTGTCCTTATCTTTACTTGTATTTTTTTGGTATTTTACGTAAAAGGCGACTCTGGTCTAGGACAACAAAACGGCTGCTACTCATATATAATAAAAGGGCCTATTGAAGATGCTAGTCCCGAAAAAAATGTATGTAGTCTAAAGGATTCTCCAAAATTTGAGGGTATGTCATTTGGTTTACGGCCTTACAGGAAACTAATTTTTATGAAGAACTTTTTTTTTTTTTTTTTTTTTTTTTTTTTTTTTTTTTTAAGTTTCGTCTCTTATAGTCATTCATCTTTGCAGGAAATAGTAATCTTTATGGAGCAACAAGTTAAACGCGTCTATATGTTAAGTACCTTTTAGTTAACTGCCTCCGCACAGTCATTGCTTACCAGGTTGAGTTCCGGCGTTGCCTTCTCGTTCACCTCCAGCGGCACGATGATCCTCTTGACGCTGCCGCCGTCCATCTCATTTCCGAGGTTGGGGTTCTCCTGCAGGGGGAGCCAAGGGGCGTTAAAAGTACGTACTCTCCAGAAAGAAAAAAGACAAAGGCTCATTAATTCTTTTCCTGATAACTGATACACGGTTTCTCAATGCCGGGACATTTCTTTAGATCTAGTGCATCCGCTTGTAAACATTTGACTAGCCATATAATGTTAAATCTATTCTTTTAATCCCTTTTCCATTGCTTATAGATTTTTGTAACGATTTTTATAGATTTTTGTAACGATTTTATACCGTGCCTTTGGTGACGTGAAATGTTGCATATCCCAATGAAAGGAATAATACGGAAAGCGTTAAAACGAAAAGCAAAATTACGTAAATGTGGAATAACAAAGTCCAAAAGGAACCAAAAAAGAACACGATTTATTAACAGTCTCCTTACCCTGAGGTTCTTGAGGTGAAGGGCGTGGAGGAAGTTGATGTCAGCATATCCGTTCACATCAATGATCACGTGGTTGTCTTGCTCGTAGCAGTTGATGATGTGCATGAAGAAGAACGCCTCGCACTTCACCTTCTGCTTTACCTCCTTGCCCGTTTCGCGGTGCACCAGGTGGATCTTGATCTGCGGGGAGGCGAGGAGGCGGTATTAAATGAGAATGGCAGATTGGATGATATATAGTTGTGAAATTGTGGTGAATGTCTGTTTATGTAACGAAGGTTCACTTGCTCATTTATTTTTATTCATTCATTCAGTTGGTCAATATAACGAGGATTCAGTCCGTCAGCCAGTCAGTCAGTCAATTACTTAATCATTCATTCAGTCAGTCAGTCTATATAACGAATATTCAGTCAGTCAGTCAGTCAGTTAATCGGTTATTCATTCATTTATTCATTCATTCATTCAGTAAATCAGTCACTCACTCAGTCACACACTCAATCAGTCAACCACTCAAGCACCCATCCAGTCAGTCAGTCAGTCAGTCAGTTAATCACTCAAATACCCACCCACCCACCCACACACACACACACCCACCCTCCCTGCCACAACCCACCAGCTTGTTGTTCATCCACTCCATGCCGCCAATGAAAGGCTTGTCCCTGATCGTGTTGGCCACCATTGCCTTCACGTCGATGGTCATGGGCTGCTCCAGGAGAACGAAGTAGTTCTGGGTCATGCCAAAGGTGTGCATGTGGCAAGGATTCAGTTTCCAGCGAGCATCTACCGACGCCACCTTCTTGGGCTTGGCGAACACGTTGCCTGCACGGGGAGGGGGGAGATGAAGTAGACTGAGTGATATAGAATGAAATAATACGCTGCCTGCACGGGGAGTGAGGAGTTTAGATAGACTGAATGATATACGTAGAATGAAATGGATGGGTGAAGGAACATGGAATAGACTAGATATACAAAATTAAATTGATAAATTAATAAAATGGATCAACAGAACTGAAATTTATATAAAAAAATGCGTTCTTGCGATCGGATAGTAGAATGGAATTACTGAATATTTATGAATAGAGGAATAAAATGGTTGAATTAAAATTGGTATAGAAAATGAAGTTACGATAAATAAATAAATAAATAAATAAATGTGTGTAACTGAATAATTAGGTAAAGTAAACTAGACCAGAATATTTCGTAAATAACAAAAAAAAAAAAAAAGTTGTGAATTCTCCCTCGATTGAGTAAAGTTTAAAATTCTTCTTCCATTGATAAAAAAAAAAAAAAATCATGAAACGAAATAATTCTTCTGATTTACAAAATAAACAAAAATAAGAAATAAGTAAATAAAAATAACTAAACAGATAAACAAGTAACATAAACCAATAAAAAAAAAATCAACAACAAAACAAAACTACTGAAGAACCATTGAAATATCTCCCCTATTCCCCTCCTGACATACGCTGCTCGCAATCTGCACTCACTCTTTCCCTCCTGCGCCGTGGGGGGGAAACTGACGATGTCGTACTTGGGTCCCGTGGGTCCAACCATGTGCAGCACGTTGTAGGTGGTGCCGTCAGGGAGCATGTGGGGGTTGGGGCAGTGGGAGTTCATGTTGAGTTCCTTGTGTAGGTCAACCTGGCAGGGGGAGAGAGAGAGAGAGGGGTGTTGATGAGCAAGGTGGTGGTGGTGGTGGTGGTGGTGGTGGGAGTAGTAGTAGTAGTAGTAAACAAGACGTCTGAAATAAAACCCCACTGAAGCTACCAGTTCTCAAAGAGTAGTCAAAAAGATTATAGCAGTAAAAGTAGTAGTAGTAGTAGTAGTAGTAGTAGTAGTAGTAGTAGATTTTTGTTGTTATTCATTTCATTGTTTTTTTGTTATTACCATCATTATTATTATCATCATCATCATCATCATCATCATCATTTATTAAGTTTTAGCTATTCTTTCTCATCCTTCTCTTCATATACTTGCTGTTTTCCCTCTCCTCCTCCTTATTTACCCTGCTCTTTTCCATTTCCCCTCTCCTCCTCCACAATCAAATACAAACTTATTCAAACACACTCCAAAGCGCCAAAACCCACAATTCCGCTGCTGTGACGCCCTCAGTTCCACCACTCCTCGTTCGCTCCTCACCTTGCTAATGGTCTCCAGAGTGGTGGGGTCAATCTTGTGGAGGAAGGGCGCCTCAGTGATGCAGTAATGCTCGCCGCCAAACTTCACCACTCCCACGGGCGCGTTATCTGAGAACATCTTGTCGAAAGCAAACTTGTCACTCAGCCTGGGGAGAGATGGAGGTGAGACTCGAGGAAGGGAGAGAATGAAGCTAACTTGTCACTCAGCCTGGGGAGAGATGAAGGAGGTGAGACTCGAGGAAGGGAGAGAATGAAGCTAACTTGTCACTCAGCCTGGGGAGAGATGAAGGAGGTGAGACTCGAGGAAGGGAGAGAATGAAGCTAACTTGTCACTCAGCCTGGGGAGAGATGAAGGAGGTGAGACTCGAGGAAGGGAGAGAATGAAGCTAACTTGTCACTCAGCCTGGGGAGAGATGAAGGAGGTGAGACTCGAGGAAGGGAGAGAATGAAGCTAACTTGTCACTCAGCCTGGGGAGAGATGAAGGAGGTGAGACTCGAGGAAGGGAGAGAATGAAGCTAACTTGTCACTCAGCCTGGGGAGAGATGAAGGAGGTGAGACTCGAGGAAGGGAGAGAATGAAGCTAACTTGTCACTCAGCCTGGGGAGAGATGGAGGTGGTGAGACTCGAGGAAGGGAGAGAATGAAGCTAACTTGTCACTCAGCCTGGGGAGAGATGAAGGAGGTGAGACTCGAGGAAGGGAGAGAATGAAGCTAACTTGTCACTCAGCCTGGGGAGAGATGGAGGTGAGACTCGAGGAAGGGAGAGAATGAAGCTAACTTGTCACTCAGCCTGGGGAGAGATGAAGGAGGTGAGACTCGAGGAAGGGAGAGAATGAAGCTAACTTGTCACTCAGCCTGGGGAGAGATGAAAGAGGTTACACGCAAGGAAGGGAGATAATAATTGAAGCCAACTTGTCACTCAGTTTTGGGAGAGATGAAGGTAGATTCAGGAAGGGAGAAAATAAAGCTAACTTGTCACTGTTTGGGGAGAGATGGAGGTTAGACTCAAGGAAGAAGAAAATGGAGCAAACTTGTCACTCAGCCTGGGGGGAAGTGAAGGAAGGTAGAGACTCGGTATTGGAAAAGAACGATAAGGATTTGGTTTTTCTATTCTTTTAGGGTTTTAGAAGATGATTTGTACCTCGCACTTTAAACCAGTAGAAAAGGAGAGATTAGCATAGAAAAGTTACTCTATCTTTGACATACCAACGCCTTAGAAAAAAAATAAAGTCACGCAGCATTACTCATGTGAACTAACAGACGTCGTATCATCATTACTAAACGAAAGATTAAATTTACTTAGCCAACTGACTTTTACCGAAACTCATATAAAACTCGCCATTCTCGAATCCTGCCAATCAACTAATTTTTCACCATTAAAAAAAAAAAAAAAATCTAGTAACTTTCTAAAACTCGTAAAAAAATCACCACTCTTGAAAATCAGTCGACTAACTTTATAAACACTCGTCAGTAAATCATTCTCTAAAAGCTGCTCTGCCAATTAACTAACCAGCTCTTCGAAACTCTCCTCCAAAACTCAAGTAAACCTCACCATCTTAAAAAAAAAAAAAACTTCACGAACTCACTCAAAAAAACTTGCCATCTACAAAACCTCCTTTACGAACTCTTTTTAAAAAATTACCATCTTCAAAAACCTACTTTACGAACCAACTCTTTCAAAACACACACACACACACACACACACACACAGAAAAGAAAAATTAAAGTATCTAAAACACACACACACACACACACACACACACACACACACACACACACACACACACACACACACACACACACACACACACACAACCTTACTTAAACCAACCTCACCAAAGCCTTTATCAAAACCAAACAAACTCACTCACTTTGCCAACTTATTCTTGGTGACAGACTTGCCAGTGGTGCCGAACTCGGACACCACAATCTGGCCATGCTCGAGGTTGGTGGTGTAGGCATAGGAGCGGAGGAACCTGCTGTTGTAGGTGACGCCAGTCTCCGTGATGTTGAACTTCTGCAGGAGCGCGGAGCCATCGAACACGTGGTTGAACTCATTCTCCCCGTAAGTCATGCGTCCAGGCCCGTTGAGGATGTAGGAGCCGCGCAACCACGAGGGTATGCTGCCTGTAAGGGGAGGAGGAGGAGTAGTGGTGGTGGTGGCAGTGGTGGTGGTGGTGGTGATGATGATGATGGAGATGTGTAAAGGGATATGTATTAGAAGGAGGACGAAGAGTGGGGGTGTGGTGGTAGTGGTGCTGGTAGTAGTAGTAGTAGTGGTAGTAGTAGTAGTAGTACATAATAGCAGTAGTTATTATTATTATAATTGTTGTTGTTGTTGTTATTGTTGTAGCAGTAGTAGAGAAAGAGAAGGAAAATTTAGGAACAGATACCAAAAGAAAAAGGAGGGCAGGAGGAGGAGGAGGAGGAGGAGGAGGACAAAAGAAATACAAAGGAAGACCAAACAACAACAGACCATGATGTCCTTACTAGGCTGTTTGCGTAATTATTATACTCTATTAGTGCGAAAGACAGGATAGCACAGGAGAAGGCTCCTCCCCACCTCCCAATCCCTCCAGCCGATGCTGGCAGGAAAAAAAATTGGTACCATATTGTATAGGAAAAATAACAAGGAATTTGATAAGAAAGTAAGACAGAGATGGTCTACTTTTATTACATTTAATCTACATGCAGTCCTAATATTTGTGTTATCTGATGAGACGCTTCCCTTACCTTAAATTTGATTGAATGGGATATATTTTTACCCGATGACTATAGTGATGGGTGAGTTGCTCTGCTAGGAACTCGATTCCTCTTATCATTACTGTAGCGGGGTCAGCAGCAAGTCGCCGAGGAACAAGCCATCACTAAGGTCTCTTTAATCCAGTTAATTTTCTTTGTAGTAAAGTGGTTGTTTTTTCTTCCTTAATGAAATATATCCCCATCAGATGATAGATAGTACGGAGTGAACGTGTTCGTTTTTCAAACCTGAACACTGACAGTTTATTAGTTTTATTAGACAGGATTAGTTTCTAGATACTTGTCAAGACGGGTTTTGAATGAATTCACAGTATTTGAGTTAACAGCACTTGATGGAAGATAATTCCAGACATTTATTACACGATTAAAGAAAAAAAAATGTTTGGCTTTATTTGTTTGAAATCGCTTACCTTTTAATTTGAAGCCATTGCTTCTTGTAACACTTGTTTAGTTGAATGTTAGGTAAAGTTCAGGACTTACATTTGTGAAACCCTTAACAATTTTGTAAAGCAATATCAGCTCCCCTCTTAATTTGCGTTTTGATAAGGAGAATAAATTGAGTTCTTTAAGGCGTTCCTCGCAGGGTTTATTGCGAAGCCTTGGGATAATTTTTGTTACTCTACGTTATATTTTTTCTAATTTCTCAATATCATTTTTGTAACCAGGTGGCAAAAATTGTACATTATATTTAAGACGAGGACGTACAAGTGAGTTATACAAGGTCAGGATTATTTTCTCAGGTTTCAAAGTGAAAGATCTTCCTATGAAGCCTATTAATTTATTGACAATATTATTGACTTCGGTGCAATGTTTGTTTGATTTAAGATCTGTTGACTCTAAAACTCCCAGATCTTTTCAGCATCCACACTTTTGATGGGGGTGTTACTTACTGGCTTGCTATTTCCAATGTGTAATACGTGGCATTTATCAAAATTAAAGTTCATAAGCCACTTTTCAGACCATTCAATGAAAGTGTCTGTGTCTTTTTGCAAAATTTGACATTGGGTTGGTGACTCAGCCTTGTTAGCAATCTTAGTATCATCTACGAATTTTGACAATACTTATGATCCCTTCGTCTGTGTCATTGATGCAAATTATGAAGAGTATCGGTCCTAAGATTGATCCTTAAGAAACACCACTACATGCATTTATCCAACTTGAAGAGTTACCGTTAATTACTACTCGCTGTTTGCGGTCTGTTAACCAGTCCTCTGTCCACGCGGCGAGGTCACCTGTTATGCCGTGGGCTTTTACTTTATGCATGAGGCACTTATGTGGAACTTTATCAAATGCTTTCTGAAATTCAAAATTAACTACATCTACTGCCCTGGTATTATCGTACATATTATACACGTAGTGGAAGAAATCAAGTAAATTCGTGAGGCATGAGCGTTTATTTCTGAAACCGTGCTGAGTGTCCTGGTATTATCGTACATATTACATTTCCAGGAAATATAATATGTACGATGATACATATTACTTTCCAGGAATTTTATTGTTTTATCCCTTATTATTGATTCCATAAGCTTATCCACTACTGATGTGAGGCTTATATGACGGTAATTTTGAGATTGAGATTTGTAACCCTTTTTTAAAAGATAGGTGTAACATTTGCAAGTTTTCATTCATAAGGGACTTGTCGTGTGTTTAACGAATTGTTGAATAATATGGATAGAGGCTTGGCAAGCTCATTTTTAGCCTCCTTCAATATTCCCGGGGAAATTTGATCTGGTCCTGGTGTTTTGTTTATTTTAATTTTATTGATCGCACGTAAAATTTCATTCTCTTGGGAAGTACACGTGTTCAAAAGGAGTTGTTATTTAGAGAGTGAGTGCGTGGTAGGTATTCAGAATTTCCCTCTTTTGTGAATACGGATGCAAAGTAGTCGTTGAGATTCTCAACCATTAGGATTTCGTCATCAGTGTTTGCCAGTTTTCACGACAAGAGACCAATTGTAGAAGCTGATACTTTTTCTTTCTGATATAGCTGAAAAAAATTCTTTGAGATTTGATTTGCGTGAATTTGCTATGTGAAATTCAATGCTATTCTTACTCTCCCTCGTAAGTTTTTTCATAATGACGCCGCAGTTGATCATGTTCTGATTTGTCAGGAGGAGGAGGAGGAGGAGGAGAACGAGATCGCAATTTGTAGTGTGGGAAATATAAGATGTTTGATGCGGTGCAATATAAGATGTACATGAGGAGGAGGAGGAGAACCTGTAAAGCTAATGGATGTGGAGGAAAGATGAGATGATGATATTATCTTACTAGAGGAGGGGGAGGAGAAGGAGGAGGTGGGGGTGGAGTGAAAGATAACGAGGAGAGGATCACGAGCATAACAAGGAGGAGGAGGAGAGGCAATGAAACATGAATATTGATGAACTGATTAGTTAGCCTAAATTTCGTCTTGTCTATTGGTGAGGAGGAGGAGGAGGAGGAGGAGGAGGAGGAGAAAAATAATAAAACTAATAGACAAGTAATGAGAAGATAAGATTCCAAGAAGCTTGCGGGAAAAAAAATACACACACACACACACACACACACACACACACGGAACCTGTTTGTCAATAATCCAGTTTTTGTTTGCCTCTCTAGGTCATAACAAGACAGCTCCATCTCTATCAAAGACGATCAAATGCTTCTTTATCTCTTCTCAGCTTCACGCTTCATCTTGCACGTAAACCAGAGGAGCGCAAAGGAACACCAAGGAAGAACAAGAACACTGGATGATTACTTTGCTGTAGTCCTTACGAGACATTCTGTGATAAGGTACATTGTTTCGTAAAGTAAAAACAGTAAAGATGAAGGTTCCTATTTACTTGTGATGGATGAAGATAGAAAGGAGAGAAGGAAAGTGAATGATTAAGATTGCTAATAGGATAGTGAAGATCAAGGTTCCAATTGATTCATGTGATAGAGGAGAGAGAAAGAAAGTAAGAGTGTGAATGATAAAGATTGCTAAGCGTGAAATTAATATAAACTTTTACTTAAACTGATATATTCACTGTGATATGAGACGAAAAAAGAAAAAAAAGAAAACATGAATAATAAAGATTGAAAGTTAGTTCAAACGTAACTTAAAACTGATTCATTCACAGAAAACCTATATTGACCTTTAGAAAAAACAAGAGGAAAGTCACGGATGAGAAGTCTTTCTTATTTCTTTTTTTTATCATCCTCCGTCTCTTACTTTAGATTAGATACTGTAGCTTATCTCACACACACACACACACACACACACGAAAATAAAACTCTCTTAGGAGTTTTAAATGAAACCTTTTACTGTTCGTTCTTCCTTTGTGTTCGTTTGCGTAATAGTACAGGAGGAAAGGAAAGGGGAAAGGAAAGGAGTCAGCGAACTTCATAGATAAAACCACAAAGAAACACCCAGCGTTCGTTCTTCTTTTGTGTTCATTTACGTAACAGTACAAGAAGAAAGAGTTGAAAGGAAAGGGGTTAGCGAGCTCCATAGAGAAAACCCGTTGGAAAGGTTACAGTGTGACAGCAACAATAGCGGTTATTGGCAGGAGAAAGTGTAGTGGAGTCTCACCCGAGCTTAAACATAGTGGGCCAGGTCTGCAGGCACTCACTCGTTCAATTCCCTGCCCCGTCTTTTGAAATGGTTAGCTTTTTCACAAGGACTATTTTCAAAGGACATCGATTATTTTCAAAGGCGGCAACTTAAGTAATAGTGGTCCAGGTTTGCAGGTGTTCCCAAAGGCGCTCGTTCAACTCTCTGACCCGTGTTTTGAAAGGCTTAGCTCTTTCACAAGGACTGTTTACGGAGGACACAACTTAGCGTAGTGGTCCCTTGTTTTCTTATGTTCCAGGTCTTCAGGTCTTCTTATAGGGTCCTTTTAACTCATGGGCCGTGTTTTTGAAAGGCTCTGCTCTCTCAGGGACTGTTTTCAAAGGCTATGGATAAAGAATAATGGTTTCTTATTATTATTATTATTTTTTTTTTGTTCTTATGACTGCCACATGTAAGCCTTATGACTTCTTGCAGCTTCCCTTGTGTTCTTATATTCTCATGATCCAGGTTTTCCCTACAGGGCCTCGTTCATCCATCCCCTGTGTTTTGAAGTGGTTAGCTCTCCCATGAGGATAATTTTCAAAGGCTCATCAATGACTGATCAAGTTTTCATAGATTCATTTTCCCTTCTTTGATGAGGACTCTGTTAAACTGTCACTAGAATCTCTTGCATTAGTGAGATGGACAGAATAGTGGCGAAAGAGGGGGGGAAAAAAAGAAGCAGCCAGATCATTCCAGGGCTTACCAGTGAAAGGCATAAGAAATGTAGATACTGGTAAACTCTTGCACTAGTTAGATGGACGGAATGGTATTAGAAGAGTGAGGAAATCAGAAATAGAGAATTCCAAAGTTTACCAATGAAAGAGATAAAAGAATGGATACTAGTTAAATGTTTCATTAGTGAGCTGGACAGAATAGCGACTGAAGCAAAAAACAGACTATACACACAAAAAATAAAGTAACAGATAATTCCAGACTCTACCAATGAAAGAGGCGAAAAAATCAAAATACCGGCAAACTCTCGCATTAATGAATTATACAGAACAGCAACTGAAGCGTAAAACCACACACTACATACACGAAAAACAGAAAATGACATAATTCTAAACTTTACCAGTGAAGGAGACAAAAGATGACACAAAATAGAATAATGACTGATACGAAAAACCAACCAACCAACAAACACACACACACACACGAAACACACGCACCACATGCCCTCACCTGCAACACTTCCATCCAAGGGCGTGACATGCTCCTCCACGCAGTTCCTATCCCAGGTGCTAAACTCGTAAGGCATCTTGAGTCTTCTAAAAGGACCAACACTTCTCTTTAACAAAACAAAACGACTGGATGGTGAAACTGCGAGTGATCCCCCTTGTGTGATTGAGAGTTATGGTGTGTGAGAGTGTGGGGGTGAGTGAGAGTTGGGCGCGAGTGGAGAGGCGAGGGAGAGGAGAGAGAGGGATGGTCTGCGCGCGCGTGATGTTAGCGACGGACTGGAAGGAAGAAGCTAATGTGTGCTGTCTTTATTGTGACTGGCTGGTTGGTCCTCTCTCTCTCTCTCTCTCTCTCTCTCTCTCTCTCTCTCTCTCTCTCTCTCTCTCTCTATACGTTCACCTTTCTTCCTTTCTTCGTATTCGTCTACTTGTTCTTGTTGTCCATTTTATCATCATTATCAGCATCATCTCTATCTCTCTTTATCTCTCTTTCTTCTACTACTACTACTACTACTGCAACCCTCCCCACCTCTCTTTCTCTCTCTTTCTCTCTCTCTACGTTCACCTCTCTTCCTTTCTTCGTATTCGTCTTCTTGTTCTTGTTGTCCTTTTTATCATCACCATTATCAGCATCATCTCTATCTCTCTCTATATCTCTTTCTTCCATCACTACTACTACTACTACTACTACTGCAACCCTACCCCACCTCTCTCTCTCTCTCTCTCTCTCTCTCTCTCAGCGTGGGAGGACTGACCGATATGGGGAGAGGGGGGAGGGAAAGGGAAAAAAAATAATCAACACCACCGTTACAAGTCAAGATAAGAGTGGGGGAGGAGGAAAAAAAAAGTAAAACCACTGATTGTAACGTTAAAAGTCACTGAGATAAGCAGACAGGCACAGACGAGATAGGTGTGGCTTTCTTGCATTCGTCTTGTTGTTATGTAAGAGAGAGAGAGAGAGAGAGAGAGAGAGAGAGAGAGAGAGAGAGAGAGAGAGAGAGAGAGAGAGAGAGAGAGGGAGAGAGAGAGCTACAAGTACTTAGTTTTTCCTCTCCTTCTTTGGTTGGGTCCATATGAACATCAATTAAACTCCCACGCACTTTCACGTCGTTAGGTAAGGTTAGGTTAGGGTGGGATCGTTTAGATTTGGTAAAGATAGATTAGGTTAGGTTAAATTAGGTTCTGTTAGGTTAAGTTTTATATGGTTTGGTTAGGTTAGGTCAGGTTAATTTGGTTAGGTTAGGTTATGTTACGTTAGGTTAAGTTTGTTTAAGTTAGGTTATGCTAGGTTAAGTTAAGTGAGGTTAGATTTATATTTGGCTTGGTTAGCTTAGGTTTGTTTAAGTTAGCTTTGATTGGATTTGGTTTTGCTGGGGTTAAGTAAAGTTTGGTTATGCTTGGGTTAAGTCAGATTAGGTTAGGTTGTGTTAGGTTAGGTTACAATTTTTTACTCTCTCAAAAGCAAGTCGTAATGAAAGTTAGGTTAGGTTAAGTTAGATTAGGTCAGGTTGCGTTAGGTTAAGTTACAACTTTTTATTCCCTCAAACCGAAGTCGTAATCAGAGTTAAAGGTACTAGACACTCCCAGCTATATATAACTTCATACGTAATCACTTAATCACTACTGCCTCTCCTCTTATTCAGTCCAGGAGAGATAAAGATAGAAAAAGAAAACCACAAAAGAACACAAAGGAAGGACAAACAGTACCAGCCCAAGTCGCCTATTCTTAAACACTTGTTCTCTCACCTGGACGGCTTTCAAATGCCACAGAGATGATTAGTCAGGTCCTCTTGGGTGTTTCTCCATTGATGATGCAGAATCCTTGTTAAAGTATCCCTAGAGGAGAGCGCAAAGAAACACAAAGGAATAACAAACTGTCAAACTAAGACCCCCTGCTTTTAAAGACTTTGTTGTTCTCTCCTATTGACGCATATTTCTTTTATTGATAATGTAGGATATTTGTTAAATTAATATAAAAAAAAATCTTGAAATCACCTTTGGAAAGTCCCATTAACTTCTACTTCAACTGTCACTACAATCACAAAAACACCATGAAAGTCCCATTAACTTCCACTAGACCATTCAATAGAATCATGAAAACACCCTTGAGAACCTTAATAACTTCCACTAGACAAGTTAAACTATCACTAGAATCATGAACACACATTGAAAGACCCATTAACTTCCACTAAATCCAGTGAAATTGTCACCAGAGTTATGAAAATGCCCTTGAAAGTCCCTGCTAACTTAAAACTATAAAGTTAGACACAGAAACGATTGATAGTACGCAACCACATCAGACTTGTTGGTCCTTACGAGGGTGTTTGTGAAAAGCTACATCAATCTAAAGGAAAAAAAAAAGTTTAGGAGAGAAGTGAAGGCGAAGGAAGAGAAAGTTGAAAAGAATGTAGTGAAAAGGGCGTAGCTTGAGTGAAAAGGGGGGAAAAAAGGGGAAAGTAGAGAAGGTAGAGAGGAAAGGAGGAATAGAGGGAAGGGAGAACATGGAATGTAGGGAACGAAGAGAGGGAATGAGGAAACAGATGGGAGAAAGGAAATGAGGAAAAGTGGGAAGGGAGAAGATGAAGAGTAAGGAAGAAGTATGGAAAGAGAGGGATGAACAGAAGGAAGGGAAAAGATAGAGAGTAAAGAAGAAGGGAGGAAGAAAATAAGGAGATGGAAAAAAAAAGGGAGATGAAGAGTAAGGAAGAAGAAAATATAGAAAAGAAGGAAAATACGAAAGGAAATAAAAAGAGAAGGGAGAAATAAATGAGAACAGTGCGAGAGAAGGAAAAAATGAAAGGAGGGATAGATGAAAGTACGAAATGGAGAGAAAGAAGAGAGATAAAGAGAAACAGAGAGAAAATAACAAAATATAAGTAGATGGAAGTAAGGAAAGAGAGAGAGAGAGAGAGAGAGAGAGAGAGAGAGAGAGAGAGAGAGAGAGAGAGAGAGAGAGAGAGAGAGAGAGAGGACACGTGACACTCTTTAAGGTATAAGGGACAATGTCAAGACAGCAAATTGATTCTTCTGATAAAAGTGAAGCTCGTTTGACAGGTATTTGAGACTAATGGCCTCCTCCTCCTCCTCCTCCTCCTCCTCCTCCTCCTCCTCCATGATGCCTCGAAAATTCTCTTATTCTGCAGATTCCTCGTTTTGTTCCTTGATTGTCTGTCTCTGTGTGTGTGTGTGTGTGTGTGTGTGTGTGTGTGTGTGTGTGTGTGTGTGTTTGTCTGTGTTTATTTGTCTATGTGTTTGTCTTTCTATCTGTTTATCAAGTTATCTACCTGTCTGTTCGTTTGCTTACTTAACTAACTGTCTATCTGTCTATCCATTTATCTGTTTGTCTGCTAATCTATCTGTCTGTCTGTTTGTCTATCTCCTTGTCTGTCTATATACTTGTCTGTCTTTCTACTTAACTACCTGTCTATCTGTCTACCTGTCTGTCTGTCTGCTTACTTTATCTATCTGTCTGTTTGTCTATCTACCTTTCTATCTATACACTTCTATCTATACACTTCTATCTATACACTGTCTGTCCATCTGTCGGTCATAACCACACCAGTTTTTCCCACTCATCTCTTTCAAAACCACTTTCCATCTTCTCCTCTTCCTGTGAAAGTGACTCGCAAATGCACGCAAAATTTCCTAACGACATCATTCTGTCAATCTCCAGCGCCCTAGTATTGCCACGCACCAGACGCTTATGTAAGGAGCTCGCTGAGTGTGTGTGTGTGTGTGTGGGAGGGGGGGGGGAAGAGTGAGGTTTAAGTGGTTAGGATTTTATAGCTCCGAATAAAAGGAGTGTTTTTCGTTATTAGTTGGTTTGAGATTCAGTCACAGGAAAAAGTGTGTGTGTGTGTGTGTGTGTGTGTGTGTGTCGTCTCGTGTCGTTTTCTCTCTCTCTCTCTCTCTCTCTCTCTCTCTCTCTCTCTCTCTCTCTCTCTCTCTCTCTCTCTCATGCGGTATGGTTTTAAAAAAATTGAGAGAGAGAGAGAGAGAGAGAGAGAGAGAGAGAGAGAGAGAGAGAGAGAGAGAGAGAGAGAGAGAGAGAGAGAGAGAGAGAGAGAGAGAGAGAGAATATGTACGGAAGTGACCGGACACACACACACACACACACACACACACACACACACATAAAAAAAAACAACGATAATAATAATAATAATAATAATAATAATAATAATAATAATAATAGTAATAATAATAATAATAATAAAAATGATAATAACAACAATAACAATGATAACAATAATATCAATAACAATAATAACAATAATAATAATAACAACAATATCAATAACAATACTAATAACAATAACAACATTAATAATAAAATCAAGCACAGCATCACCTCATAATTATAACTTCAAACCTGTGAATGTAACTTCCAGGAAATAATTACAACTCCCACTTTTTCCACTTTTTTTTTTCTTTTGTGTTTCTACGAGACTCGCTCCACGTCAGTAACAATTATACTTTCTCTTGAGATTTTACGGTAAATTTACTGCATGTTGTCGTTCTTGTGGCGATATTAATTTGCTGATGCGGAGAAGGCAGGGTGGGAGAGAGAATGGGGTCTTTGGGTGTAAGAGAGAGAGAGAGAGAGAGAGAGAGAGAGAGAGAGAGAGAGAGAGAGAGAGAGAGAGAGAGAGAGAGAGAGATGATAACAAGAAGAAGAATTAGAGTGAGAAGAAAGTAAAGATGACAATGATTATGATGATGCGGGGGAGAAGGAGGAAGAGGAGGAGGAGGAGGAGGAGAACGAAGACAAAAAAAAAAAAAAAGAAAAGAAAGGGGGAGAAAGGAAGCGAGAGAAATACCATGAGCAGTTTATGACTCATTGTAACGGCAACCAGTTTCAGCCTTTCCCTCCCCCATCTCCCTATCTCCCTCCCTCTTCGCCCTCCCATTCCTCCTTTTCACCTTCCTCTCTCCCCCGCAGGCGACGGAGGTAGACGGGGCGGCCCACCACGCACTGCTGGCAACGCGCGACCTAGCAACGGCGGCACGCAACACGCGCCTCACTTCTGACCACAGGTGCGCTCAAGTTGTCCAGATTGGAGTGTGATAGAGAATTAAAATGTGTATCTTATCTGTTGCCTTTCTAACTTAGATAAAAAAAAAATATTGTAATAGTGATTGTAGTAAAAAAAATATTGTAATAGTGATTGTAGTATGAACACAACACTGCAACACGCAAAACGCGCTTCACTTCTGACCACAGGTGCGCTCAAAATGTCGAGATTGGAATGAGATAGATAACTGGAATGTTTGTCTCGGTATGATAAAGAATACCTAAAAATAATTATTGTCTTAGTATGATAAAGAAGAATTACTAAAAAGAATGTTTTGGTATAATAAAGAGGAATTAAGATGTTTGTCTTAGTTTTAAATATACTAACTGAAATAAAGTAATGATGATAATATCTGTAACACTAATGATGATGTAAAGTTAACTCCATGGAAATAATTGAGTATCGAAAATAGTAAGAAAAATTAAAATAACTCATTATGTTTTGACACAAGAGACAAGGATAATAAGGAAAGGCAAAATGTCAGTTGAATTACAATACACAAAGAAACAATTAGATAGTCTCGACAATTCATTGCACCACTTAAGTAATTAATGCAGGAGCTGAAAGATGAAAAGATAATGTCGTTTTACGGTCAACACTCAGTACAAAGACAAAAACTGTTACCCGTATGACTAAAAGGGAACAAAATGGACTCGATGAAACACGATGCATAATTCAGCGCTCTGCTTTACTAATGTACTACCTAAAGAAGAAGAAGAAGAAGAAGAAAGGTGATTGCATTCCGTGGTGAACAGTTCACTGAGAAAAAAAAAAAAAAATTGTCACCCCATATGATTGGCAGGAAACCATTTAGACACAATTAAACGCGTTCGAAAATTTGACTTCTTACTTTACTGACTGAAAGAAAAAAAAAAAAAGAAAAAAAATGACTGCCAGCCTTCTAAATACGAATTCGTTGGTTGATATGTAACCTCATATGTCTGACTGAAAAAAAAAAATATTTAGGTATAATTAAACACGTTTGAGAAATCAGTGTTCTACTTTACTAAGCAAAAAAAAAAAAAAAGATATTGCCAGAAAAATATTGACTGACGGTTAAAACCATTTAAACACAATTAAATACATTGAAGAAATCGGAGCTCTACTTTACTAATTAGTGTGCTAACCGAAAGAAGGGAAAAATCTATAATTGTCAGTGAAAAAATTAATTTATAACCCCAGATGGCGGAGAGAAGACCATTCACACTCACTTAAACACGTTCAAGAATTCAAACCCATACTTTACTCGTACTGACCAAAAGAATAAGAAAATCAATAAATAACAACAAAACATAGATTTGTAACCCCGTATGACCTACAGAAAACCACTTAAACGATCAAACACATTAAAAAAAAAATAGATCCCTACTTCACTAATGCAAGCCGGTAAGACTGACAGGATACAAATAACCAAAGCACAGGAGTCCAATATTTGTTAGTCTGCCTCGCGTTGCCCGAGTCCGAAGAGATTCCTTCCACAAGAGGGACAAAAACCCGTCTGCTGTAGGTAGGTAGGTAGGCAGGTACGTGGTAATCAAGGAGTTGCGAGGTGAGACGGAGCGAGATGAACCAGTGCCGCGACCTTTCTCTCTGTCACACTTCTCACAAACCTGATGCTTCTCTTAAAGGTTGACTCAGCGTGGTAGATTCAAATGTGTGCGGTTATGTCTCGTCCGATGCATGTGTGGGTGAGTGTATGGTGTGGATTCCAGGTTTAGTTAGCAGGGGAGTTAGATTAGTAGTTATCTTCGTTATTCTAGACAGGTGTTAGTTATGCTTGTTATTCTTGTTAGTGAGGTGGTGAGGTGTTGTGGGTTTGTGTTTGTTAGTTTTTAGTTTAGTGTGTGAATTAGATGATTATTTTTGTTATTCTTGCTAGTAAGTTAGGTTAGGTATCACTAATTAAGGGGTTTGTTAGTTTAGTGATTGTTAACCTCATTCATTCACTCAGTCAGTCAGTCACTTGTTCACACCTCTTTTCCTTTTTCTTCTTTTTCTTTTTCTTTTTCTTTTTTTCTTTTTTTCTTTTCATCCATTCATACCTCTGCACTCTTTCTTTCTCTGTCTCTAAATCACTCATTCACTCAAACCTTTCATCCCTTTCTCTCACCTTCCTTCCTTCCTTCCTTCCTTCCTTCAAACTTTCCATCCACGCACACTGCCCTTCTTTTATTACCCTCTCTCCCTCTCTCTCTCTCTCTCTCAATCATACACTCACTCACTGCTCCCTTTCATACAAGTTGGCAAAATGTGAAGGTCGTTTTGTTCCAGATTATAATTTGATTCCAGGAACTGAATCCATGACGCCACCACCACCACCACCACCACTACCACCACCGCCGCCACCGCCGCCAACAGTAAGTGAACAAAGAAATGTTGAATTATAATGATGTTCGCTTTTACTTTCTTTATCAGTTTAATGTTATTATTATTGTTTTTTTGTGAGTTGTGTTTTTTTTATTTGTTTGTCCTTGGGTCGTGTACTTAAAAGTTTTGTTCTGTCTGTCTGTCTGTCTGTCGGTCGGTCGGTCAGTGCTCTCTCTCTCTCTCTCTCTCTCTCTCTCTCTCTCTCTCTCTCTCTCTCTCTCAATGAGCCATACGCAGAGAAATAGAGAGAGAGAGAGAGAGAGAGAGAGAGAGAGAGAGAGAGAGAGAGAGAGAGAGAGAGAGAGAGAGAGAGAGAGTCACGGTGGCTGACAGTTCAAGGTGTCTGAGGAGAGGTATATGATAAGCCTGGTGGTACAGTGGCCACGGAGACAGGGAAGATAAGAGCGACTGTTGACAACACCACTCACTTCAGTCTTACAATCACCAACGAATCAGTGCGTATATGGAGCCTCGAGTTATACGCTGAGGAGGCAAACTGGGGAAATAAGCAGATAAATGAACGGCACAATACAAACGGGAGATAAACAGAGAAATCACAGTATCATTAGCAGTCAGAGAGTTAGCAAACAAGCATTACTAAACTGGCGCTGTAACAAACTGAACACCTTTCCTCCTGACGGTGACGAGGCGAGGCGCACCGACGGAGGCATATCAGTGACTTCAGTTCCCTCGGCTTAGTGACTTTCTGGCGAGGCGGCGTGGCGGCATGAATAGCGAGTGGGATGGAGAGGGAAGGAAGTTGGGATGAGGTTGCTTGGTGGGAAGACGAAGGAAGAGACTGGGAGAAGCAGGGAGACGCAAGGAGATGGTGGGACAGGCTGGTAGAGAGTGGGAGAAGCGAGTAGAGACAGGAAGAGGATGGGATAGTCTGGGAGACTCTGGGAGAGGCAGGGGAAGTGTCTGGGAGAGGCCAGATGAGACAGGAAGACGAATGAAGAGGCAGGGAGACGGAGGATGAGGCTGGACGAGGCAGAGGGAGAGGCTGGTAGAGGCAGGGGGAGGCTGGTAGAGGCAGGGAGAGGTTGGTAGAGGCAGGGGAGAGGCAGGTGAGAGAAGCTGGGAAAGACGGGGAGAGACAGGAAAAGACAGAAAGAGGCTGGGAAAGGTTAGAAGCTGGGAGAGACTGAGAGAGACAGGAAGAGGCTGGGAGAAGCTGGGAGAAGCTGGGAGAGGCAGGGACAGGCAGGAAGAGGCTGAAAGAGACAGAGAAGGGCTTAGAGAAGTAGGGAGAGACAGGAAGAGGCTGGGAGAGGCAGGGACAGACAGGAAGAGTCTGGGAGAGACAGGGAAAGGCTTAAAGAGGTAGGGAGAGACAGGAAGAGGCTGGGATAAGTTGGAAGAGGCTTAGGGAGAGGCTGGGAGAGGCTGCTGGTGCTTTCGCGTCCATTTCGTGCCCTTCATTCACCAGGAAGATTTTGTGTCGTGAGTTGGAAAGCAATATCCTTCCTCGTGTTTAGAAATGCTTTGCTCTTTCATTAGGATTTTTTTCTTTCTTGCAATGGTCACTGAAATTATTAGGCAGATTCTTACGTGTATTTTTTTTTCCCATTGACGGTGCAGGGAGCTTGTCAGGTTATTAGTGGAGTCATGAATGCACTCTTGAATATCCCAGTAACCTCCATTAGAGCCTGATGCAGCAGAATGTTTGTTGATTTATCACTAGAATTACGAAAGCACTCTTCAAAGTCACATTTTCTTGGATCATGAAAACGCCAATAATTTACACTAGAATCATGAAACCAAACTCATGAACGCCAGTAACTTCATTAGAGTCTGTTAGTGCAGAATCCTTGTTAAACTGCCACTTGAATCATGAAAACACTCTTGAAAACCCCAATAACTCTTTAAAATCATGAAAACACTCTTGAAAACCCCAATAACTTTAAAATCTTGAAAACACTCATGAAAACCCCAATAACACTTTAGAATCATGAAAATGTTACGAGAGAGAGAGAGAGAGAGAGAGAGAGAGAGAGAGAGAGAGAGAGAGAGAGAGAGAGAGAGAGAGAGAGAGAGAGAGATTGGGATCAGTGTCTCTAGTTTCGTCTCGTATCTCTTCCTTCAGACAGGATTATTTATTTTTCGTATTTTTTTTGTTAATTTTTTGAGCCAAAAAAATATAGATAAGGTAAAATGAACAGGATAAAGCTGACACTGATTATTTTCTTGGAAGTGAGTGAAAGGATGAGGAAGTGACCTAAAGGATGTGACCAGTCCACCACCACCACTATCATCACCATCCCCACCACCATCACCACCACCACCATCATCATCATTACCATTGTTACCACTACCATCACCATTGACATTCCTTTGCCGTGTTAAATGGACTACTACTACTACTACTACTACTACTACTACTACTACCGCCTCCATAGCTGCTGCTACTACTACTACTACTACTACTACTACTACCACCTCCACGGCTGCTCCTCCTCCTCCTCCTCCTCCTCCTCCTCCTCCTCCTCCTCCTCCTCCTACTACTACTACTACTACTACTACTACTACTACTACTACCACCACCACCTCCACGGCTTCTCCTCCTCCTCCTCCTCCTCCTCCTCCTCCTCCTCCTCCTCCTCCTACTACTACTACTACTACTACTACTACTACTGCTACTACTACTACTACTACTACTACTACTACTACTACTACTACTACTACTACTACTAACTCCACGGCTGCTTCTCCTACAACTACTACTACTACTACTACTACTACTACTACTACTACTACTACTACTACTACTACTACTGCCACGGCTGCTACTTCTACAACAACAACTACTACTGCTACTACTACTACTACTACTACTACTACTACTACTACTACTACTACTACTACTACTACTACCTCCACGGTTGCTACTTCTACAACAACAACTACTACTACTACTACTACTACTACTACTACTACTACTATCTCCACGGCTGCTGCTCCTACTACTACTACTACTACTACTACTACTACTACTACTACTACTACTACTACTACTTCTAGTACCACCTCCACGGCTGCTGCTCCTACTACTACTACTACTAGTACTAGTGCTACTACTACTACTACTACTACTACTACTACTACTACTACTACTACTACTACTACTACTACTACTACTACTACTACTACTACTACTACTACTACTACTACTACTACTACTACCACTACTACTGCTACTACCATCTCCACAGCTGCTGCTCCTACTACTACTACTACTACTACTACTACTACTACTACTACTACTACTACTAGTATCACCATCACGTTCGTAAGATCCAAAACTCACGACCATTCAGAGAAAGAGAGAGAGAGAGAGAGAGAGAGAGAGAGAGAGAGAGAGAGAGAGAGAGAGAGAGAGAGAGAGAGAGAGGAGTGGGACGGGGTAAAAAATAAAACTAATTATTTTCATAACATTTTTCGAAAGTTACATATTAACATAATCCTTTGACAGCCTCTCGCTAATCCTTCGCTCATATGCACGCACCATATCCTGCTCTGAATAGCGCATCCTGTAATCCTACTGAAAAAAAGTAAATAAAAAAATACTAATCCGAGTCATTTACTTCATGATTACCCAACGAAGCACATATATATACTTTTTGTAGCTTCGAGTCATCGCCCCTTAACTCGTGTCATGATAGTAGTAGTAGTAGTAGTAGTAGTAGTAGTAGGTAGGAGTGGTATCGTTGGCAGGTGGCGGTTGTAGTAGTAGTAGTAGTAGGAGTGGTATGGTTGGTAGTGGCGGTAGTAGTAGTAGTAGTAGTAGTAGTAGTAGTGGTATGGTTGGTAGGAGGCGGTAGTGATAGTAATAGTAATAGTATCAGCAACAGCATTAAAAGCATGAATAACAACAAAACAAATATTAGAAACAGCAACAATAGTCCCAAAACGTGCAATTCAACACGTCAACAGCCACAGTGACAATACCAGATAAGAGTAGTCGATGAAATAGTGATAGTAATAGTAGTAGGCGTAGTGGTAGAGTTAGTAATGAGTCTGAAAGGTCACGCTGGTCACCCTTAAGCGATACACTCACATCCATTAAGTTCACAATACGAGTTTCGATGAGCCTTTTGTCCCCCTAATGAAACCTGACAGTCTCTCTTCACCATTGACTCACCCACGCTCCGTCCTCGCCAAGTCAAGAGATACGCCTCTCCTACTCCCATATCACCTCCTCCTCCTCCTCCTCCTCCTCCTCCTCCTCCTCCTCCTCCTCCTCCTCCTATTGCTCTTCTTTCGTGATGTATGGGTGTTTTCGTAACCTTGTAATTGTCTTTTATTTTCTTTTTCTTTTTTCTTGGTTTTATTTGTTTTTCTTTCATTGTTGCTTGCTTGCTTTGTTTTTCTTACTTACGTCTTTCTTTTCTTTTTTGGTTCCTTTTTTCTTTCTTTTTTCTTTCGATTTTTCAGTATTTTTAATGTTTTATTCATATTTTTTTTTCGTATATTTCAGTATAGTCCTTCACACATTCCCTCATCTTTTGATAACCTATATTATATATATATATATATATATATATATATATATATATATATATATATATATATATATATATATATATATATATATATATATATATATATTTATTTACTTATTTTTATCTGTTCATCTCTATTCAGCACTCATCTATCTTTAATCATTTCAGTACGTGCATCAAAACTAGCATAATTCATAAACCTCATGAAAAGCTTATAATTATTTATGTTTACCATTTATTTTTCGTCCATTTATTTCAGTACTTATATAAAAATAAACACATACAATACTTAAACCTCGCCAGAAGTCATTACGTACATCAAAACTAACAAACACAATTCAAAATCTCGTATAAAAAAAATCACTAGGTACATCAAAACTAACATATAGAACTCAGAGCCTCACTAAAATCATTACATAACATCAAAAACGTCAAAAACTAACAAACAAATCCCATAACCATAAAAGAGTAAGGGATGACTAACCTAAATCGCTTCCCAGGGTTCAAATCCCGACACAGTATAATTATCTGTCTGCCTGGGTGTCTGTCCTTCCGTGAATCCACTCCAGGTTGATAAGAACACATGTACTAACGCCTCAAGAGCCTCCAGCTGATAAGGAAAGGAGATAGAGAACTTAACTCTCCACATTTAAAGACCTGCGGGTGAGGAGATTGTTGTTGTTGTTGTTGCTGTTGCTGCTGTTGCTGTTGGCGGTGGTGGTGGTGGTGGTTTGGGAGGTGGTGTTGTTGTTGTTGTTCTTCCTGTTCTTGTTCTAATTCTTGTTTTTGTCTTGTTCTTTTTTTTTCCTGTTATTTTATGCACAAATGAAGACAACCCAAGAAAACTGGAAAAAAAGGACCCGCTAGAAAAGACCCGTTAAGGAAAATAAAAGCGTCACCATCGAAAAAAAAGAAAAAAAAAGCCGTGAGAAAAAGTATCGCTAGAGAGAGAGAGAGAGAGAGAGAGAGAGAGAGAGAGAGGTGTTTCATGACTCTACTGCCAGTTTCACAAGCTCTACAGTAGTGGAAGTTGCGGCTTTCATGATTTTAGTGGTAGTTTAATAAGAATCACGAACCATTAGGGACAGAGTTAACTTTACCTAGAGAGAAGAGTAGAATATAAGTGAAGTAATGAAGAAAGTATAGTTTTGTTCCTTCTGATTATTGTTCTGCTTTGACGCGAAGGACACATGCGAGATCAGAGAGAGAGAGAGAGAGAGAGAGAGAGAGAGAGAGAGAGAGAGTGTAACATGGCAGCATTAACGTGTGTATGGGCAATCTACTTTTACCTCTATCTCCTCCGTCATTGTCTATAAGTGAAGTGTATAGGAAGGTGTGGGGGAATCATCCGTCAAGCCTCGAATCACTGGGTTGTGGCGCACTTATCATCAACATTACTGGTGACGGGAAGCAGATGGTCGTGGTGGTGGTGGTGGTAGTAGTGATGATGGCGGTCTTCCATCAGTTATTGGCCTGTATTCTGCAACGCTACGCTCTCACCATGACTATTTTTTAGAGTCTGGTTTTCAAGAGTGTTTCTCCGTTAATAATGTAGAAATCTTGTCAATCTGCCACTAGAACTGTAAAAAAAAAAAAAAAACTCTTAAAAACTCGTAATTTTACCACGACTATTTTCAAACGCCACAGAGACGATTAGCCAGGTTTTCAAGAGTTTCTCTTGTTGATAATGTAGAAATCTCGCTAATCTGTCTGTACGAGTAAAAACCCGTGCAACTTTAACAATATAGAGCCTTTTGAGAGTAGTGGAGGTGCGGCAGAAAGGTGCTTCATAAAACGGGCGAGAGTAGAGGGAGTGTCGATGATTGTTGTGAAAGTGTACCCACCCCTTGATTAGCCCAGCCTGAGGGTACACACTGTTATGGGTTTCAGGCTCTCTCTAGCTTCCTTGGTTCTGCAGTACTTAAGGTGAAACTTGATAGCCCAGCAGAGAAGTAGGCCTTTTTTTGGCGGTTTCCTTTTCAGAATTGTTTCCTGGTTATTTTTGTGGGCAGTTTTCCATTTAGGGACTGTTCTGTTATCTTCCTACTAGTGTTCTTGTTTTTAAGTTTTTGTCCACATGTAACTGAAGATTCGTTTTTTTCCTGTAAATTTCACGTAATTTCTTTATTTTCCAGCGGTTTTCCACTTAAAAATTATTTCTTGGTTGTGTCTGTACAATCTTCATATAGGGACTGTTTTCTTTCCCTCTCCTGTTATTCATTTATTTATTTTTTAAGTATACGTCATGTTTTCGTTCACATATTGCCTATTAGATTAAAACAATTGATTTTTGAGTTAGTTTTACGCAATCCAAGTTATCAATCAGTGGAACAAGAGGTGACGTAATATTGTAAGGATCTCATGAGCTTAAGCCGAGAGTTTCTGAAGGCTGGATAAGTGAGGTGGAGTGTGACAGATTCTTAAGCACTGATCTCTTCACGACTGTTTTCAAAGACCACAGAGACGATTAGCTGAGTTCTCACGAGTGTTTCTCCTGTTAAAAATATGTAGATCTTGTTAATCTATCACTAGAATCATAAAAGACTTAAGTGAAGTGTTTCAGAAGGGTTCTACGTGAAGCGCGCCTATTTAACGCCGCCTCACGCCCTTAAAAGCCACACCCACGTGCCCTCGCGCCCCCTGCGGTCCTGTGGGAGCTCTTTAAGTATTAGTAACCAAGTGTTGTGACGCGGTATTGCGAAATAAGAGAAGTGGAGAGGGATTACACGAGGCCCTGTCTTGTTGGCGGGTGAGTGTTACCATCAATGTGGTTGTTGTATTGCTTTGTGTTACTTTGTGTCGCTTTGGCCTGTAGTTCGCAACGCTTCGCTCTCTCACCTCGACTATTTTCAAAGGCCACACAGATGATCAGCCGGGCTCTCAAGGGTGTTTCTCATGTTAAGGAATGTAGGAATCTTGTTAATCTGCCACCAGAACCATAAAAACACCCTTAAAACTCCGTGTAACTTTACTACGACTATTTTCGAAGGCCTCAGTGATGACTAGCCGGGTAATCGAGAGTGTTTCTCATGTTAATAATGTAGAAATCTTGTTAACCTATCACTGCAACCAGAAAATCGTCCTTAAAAACTCTCGTACATTCAATTAGAACAATTTGAAAGTAATGGAGGCGAGGCACAGCAGTATTTCATAATACTGTCCTTTGGGTTAAGGCTAACTGGCGTGAAGGAATTGTTGATGAACCTGCGTTGGTAGAATGAAAGGTAGTTCGGTTGATAATCCTAAGTTTTAGTTAATCTTTTGACCTTAATGTGCTTGGGAAATGCTGCCTTAAATTTCGAAGGGCAGTACAGTGTCTCGAGGCGTCAGGCGAGGCGTGTGAAGCTTTGAAATTTTGATTACTGGAAGAAAGAAGTGACGCAAGGATTATACAAGAGAAATAGCTTTTGAAAATGAAGGTTAGTAGTGACAGGGGTACCAACCTTATCATAATTACCAACACATACACACATGTATACACATTTTTTTTTTATTCATTTTTTGCCATTGCTTACAGCGTATTTCATTTGTATATATTTTTTTTCCTTATGTAATATTATGCACATTTTGTATATAATTTATATTGTTTGTATTCTTTTGCTGGAGAGCTGTGCTCCATACTTTTATATAAAGTCTGAGCTTACTCAGTAAATTCAATTCAATTCAGTTCAATTCACACACACACACACACACACACACACACACACACACACACACACACACACACACACACACACACACACACACACCTGGAATCTTCAGTGATTGGAGATACGTAGACTGAGGGTTTCAAGTGGATGGGAGAGAGTGGTAGAGGTGGAGTGTTTGTTAACAGGGCAGCGACCCACGCCTTTACTACCCGTCAGGCCCCCAAGACAACAATTAGCAGAGAGAGAGAGAGAGAGAGAGAGAGAGAGAGAGAGAGAGAGAGAGAGAGAGAGAGAGAGAGAGAGAGAGAGAGGCTTCAGTGAGGGTAGTATAGATGGTAGTAAGAAAGATAAAATCACTGATTTAAGATCATTCACAATTATGAGCGTGACTAAAGCTGTGTTGTAATGGTGGAGGCCTCTCACTGACCAGATAAATACGGTCCGCCTATGTGTTGTAAGGTAACCACTTCACACCGCCTTGCTACTGACCTGCCTCAATGCTTCACCCTTTGACTGGTAACAACTACTGCCGACCGGACTACAGGCTTCGTGAAGGCAGCATGTGGATCCGCACTCACCAATATAACGTTTGCCAACCCATCCACTACTTACTCAACCACATCCACCCATACACACAACCACTCAACCTGCACCCACTCACATCCACCCACCCACAGCCGTAACTCCATCCATCCATCTATCCACCGACTCATACCCACCCACTCACCTCCATTATCCCCACCCATCCAGTCACTCACTCAACAACATCCACACATCCACCCACCTTACACTACCTACAGGCCCACCTGCCCATTCATCCACCAGTCTCCTATCCTCTAACTCACCCACCCACACTCACCAAACCAGCCACCTACCAACCCATCCGCCCTACCATCCACTGCACATTGACCTATCCATCCACAACCACAACCACCCACTAATCCATCCATCAACCCTCCATCAACGTACTCATTCATACTCATTCATCCATCCATCCACCCATCTGCTCACCTACACCAAACCCACCATCCAGACTTTTACTACTACTACTACTCCTACACCAGCCTCGGAGTCCCCATCTGGGGAGGGGACCATAAATGTCCCCAGGTCGGACTGTCTTTCTGTCGACGACCCTAAGTGTCTTGACACCCCCCTCAACTTTTTCTTCATTGACTTCTGCAACATTCGCGATCTAAGATCTAATTTTCAATCTGTAGAACACCACCTCTCCTCTTCTGAACCTCATCTTCTTTTCCTCACTGAAACTCAGGTGTCTGATGCAACTGACAGTAGCCCCTTTTCTGTTCCCTCCTACTTTCTCTATCCTCATTTTCGATCCAAAGCTGGATGCTGCGTTTATGTGCGCAATGACTTAACCTGCTCTCGTGCCCACGCTCTTGAATATTCCGAGTTTTCCACCATCTGGCTACGACTACAGAGTCACTCTCATACTAAATTTATCTGTGCTGTATACCACTCACCTAACTCCTCTGACTATAAGAAATTCTTTGACTACTTAACTTCCAAAGTGGAGCACATTCTAACCCTCTTCCCTTTTGCAGAGATCTCCATTCTTGGAGACTTCAATGTTCACCACCAGCTTTGGCTTTCCTCTCCCTTCACTGACCATCCTGGTGAACTAGCCTACAACTTTGCTATCCCCCATGACCTAGAGCAATTGGTGCAACACCCTACTCGTATTCCTGACCGTCTTGGAGATATGTCCAACATTCTTGACCTTTTCCTGACCTCTAATCCTTCTGCTTATGCTGTCACCTTTTCTTTTCCGTTGGGCTCCTCCGATCACAATCTCATATCTTTATCTTGTCCTATCACTCCAATCCCTCCTCAAGATCCCCCTAAGCGAAGGTGCCTCTGGCGTTTTGCCTCTGCTAGTTGGGGGGACCTGAGGAGGTATTTTGCTGATTTTCCTTGGAATGACTACTGCTTCCGTGTCAGAGACCCGTCTTTGTGTGCTGAGCGCATAACAGAGGTGATAGTGTCTGGCATGGAGGCGTACATTCCTCACTCTTTTTCTCGTCCTAAACCTTCTAAACCTTGGTTTAACACAGCTTGTTCTCGTGCTATACATGATAGAGAGGTGGCCCACAAAAGGTACTTAAGCCTTCCATCACCAGAATCTCATGCACTTTATATTTCTGCTCGGAACCATGCCAAGTCTGTTCTCCAACTAGCCAAAAACTCCTTCATTAACAGAAAATGTGAAAACCTTTCAAGATCTAACTCCCCTCGTGATTTCTGGCATCTAGCCTAAAATATCTCCAATAACTTTGCTTCTTCTTCTTTCCCTCCTCGATTTCAACCAGATGGCACCACTGCTATCACATCTGTTTCTAAAGCTGAATTCTTCGCTCAAACCTTTGCTAAAAATTCTACCTTGGACGATTCTAGGCTTGTTCCTCCCTCTCCTCCACCCTCTGACTACTTCATGCCACGTATTAAAATTCTTCGCAATGATGTTTTCCATGCCCTCGCTGGCCTAAACCCTCGGAAGGCTTATGGACCTGATGGGGTCCCTCCTATTGTTCTCCGAAACTCTGCCTCCGTGCTTGCACCTTGCCTAGTCAAACTCTTTCAGCTCTGTCTGTCAACATCTACCTTTCCTTCTTGCTGGAAGTTTGCCTACATTCAACCTATTCCTAAAAAGGGTGATCGTTCTAATTCCTCAAACTACCGTCCTATTGCTTAAATTTCCTGCCTATCTAAAGTTTTTGAATCTATCCTCAACAGGAAGATTCTTAAACATCTATCACTTCACAACCTTCTATCTGATCGCCAGTATGGGTTCCGTCAAGGCCGCTCTACTGGTGACCTTCTGGCTTTCCTTACTGAGTCTTGGTCATCCTCTTTTAGAGATTTTGGTGAAACTTTTGCTGTTGCCTTGGACATATCAAAAGCTTTTGATAGAGTCTGGCACAAAGCTTTGATTTCCAAACTACCCTCCTACGGTTTCTATCCTTCTCTCTGTAACTTCATCACAAGTTTCCTTTCTGACCGTTCTATTGCTGTTGTGGTAGACGGTCACTGTTCTTCTCCTAAATCTATTAAGAGTGGTGTTCCTCAGGGTTCTGTCCTGTCACCCACTCTCTTCTTATTATTCATTAATGATCTTCTAAACCAAACTTCTTGTCCTATCCACTCCTACGCTGATGATACCACCCTGCACTTTTCCACGTCTTTTCATAGACGTCCAACCCTTCAGGAGGTAAACATATCACGCAGGGAAGCCACAGAACGCTTGACTTCTGATCTTTCTGAAATTTCTGATCGGGGCAAAGCAAATTTGGTATTGTTCAATGCCTCAAAAACTCAATTCCTCCATCTATCAACTCGACACATCCTTCCAGACAACTATCCCCTCTTCTTCAATGACACTCAACTGTCCCCCTCTTCTACACTGAACATCCTCGGTCTGTCCTTTACTTATAATCTGAACTGGAAACTTCACATCTCATCTCTAGCTAAAACAGCTTCTATGAAGTTAGGTGTTCTGAGACGTCTCCGCCTGTTTTTCTCATCCCCCCAGCTGTTAACTCTGTACAAGGACCTTATCCGTCCATGTATGGAGTATGCTTCACATGTCTAGGGGGGTTCCACTCATACTGCTCTTCTAGACAGGGTGGAATCAAAAGCTTTTCGTCTCAATAACTCCTCTCCTCTAATTGACTGTCTTCAGCCTCTCTCTCATCGCCACAATGTTGCATATCTAGCTGTCTTCTACCGCTATTTTCATGCTAACTGCTCTTCTGATCTTGCTAACTGCATGTCTCCCCTCCTTCCGCGGCCTGGCTGCACAAGACTTTCTTCTTTCTCTCACTCCTATTCTGTCCACCTCTCTAACGCAAGAGTTAACCAGTATTCTCAATCATTCATCCCTTTCTCTGGTAAACTCTGGAACTCCCTGCCTGCTTCTGTATTTCCACCTTCCTATGACTTTAATTCCTTCAAGAGGGAGGTTTCAAGACACTTATTCATCAATTTTTGACCACTGCTTTGACCCTTTTATGGGACTGGCATTTCAGTGGGCATATTTTTTTATTAGATTTTTGTTGCCCTTGGCCAGTGTCCTTCCTACATAAAAAAAAAAATATTACTACTGTGTGTGTGTGTGTGTGTGTGTGTGTGTGTGTGTGTGTGTGTGTGTTAGTGCCTTTTCTGGGTCTCACCGTGTGGGATTGTCGGCCTAGTATAGAGACTACTACTACTACTACTA
>NC_087181.1:11588816-11613899 GCF_035594125.1 Scylla paramamosain
ATTTACATGTACGAGGCCTTTTTCTTTTGTCTGTTGGTTTGTCTGCTTTTTTGCGTGTCTCCTGGACTCCATTTGTCTATCATCCATTCATATCTCTCTCTCTCTCTCTCTCTCTCTCTCTCTCTCTCTCTCTCTCTCTCTCTCTCTCTCTCTCTCTCTCTCTCTCTCTCTCTCTCTCTCTCTCTCTCTCTCTCTCTAAGTGGATGAAGGATGAATGTGCGAGAGGATGGGTGTATGGGAGGGTGCATGGGGGTGGGTAGCTACATCGCTGGATTGATTTAACTGTGGATGTGTGAAATTTTGTGTGGATGTATAGGTGATGGGTGAGTGAATGGGTTGGTGGATGAATGAGTGGGTGGATGGATGCGTGAATGGGTTGGTGAATTAATTAGTGCGTAGATGGATGTTTGGCTGGATGGATAGATGAGTAAGTAAAATGGATGAAGGGAAATGTGGATGGGTAGATGTATTGATGTGTGGATAAATAGACGGATGGATGGACTGATATGAGGACGGAAGGGTGAGTGAATGATTGGACAGGAGCAAGGAAGGACTTGGGAGGACGAAATTAAGGACAAATTAGATCAGTCTAGAAGGGTAACTAGCTTAGCGAAGGTGAGGAATAGCTTAAGTGTTTACTACACGAATTGTAGAAGTATTTTGAATAAAATAGACTTGCTTAGAGGAATGGCGTACGTAGAGAATCTTGATATCATTGCTTTAACAGAAACGTTAGATATGTCAAGGAAAGTATTTAATCCAGAGGTTAAGATAGATGGTTATACACTATTCTATAAAGACAGGGAAAACAGGAGAGGAGGAGACGTCGCGCTGTACGTTAGGGACACATTACAATGTTATATTAACAGCAGAATTAAAACAGATAGCAAAACAGAGTCGATATGTGTAGATATTAAGGAAGGATCACAGTCAGTAGTACTGGGAGTAGTGTACATGCAACCGAACAATAGAAACGAAATTCACACCTCACTGTGGCAGGAAATAAATAGAGCAGGCAGATACAGTCAGGTATGTGTGATAGGATATTTTAATTTTAGGAATATCGACTGGAGCCTGATGGTGGGTAACAGGGAAGCAGAAGAATTTTTTAAGGTAATTCAGGATATTATTTTTCAAAACAGGTAATCATAGAATTCACAAGGGGGAACAATGTTCTAGATTTCATTCTAACTAACAGGGAGGAAGCAGTCACGCAGGTAGAGGTTGGAGGACAGCTAGGTAACAGTGACCATTGGGAAATTAAGTACAAATTAAAATGGGAGGAAACTTTTAGAAGCAAAAACAATAGTAAAATACCTGACTTTAGGAAAGTACACTTTGAGGGATTAAAAAGGTACCTCCAAGGAGTTGATTGGCAACGGATGCAGGGTGAGGTAAGGTCTGGGACGGAAATGAGAGAGATAAGGCAGGATGAGGGAGGTGAGGTGAGGTGCGAGGGTGTAGGGCAAGAGGAGGGAAGAAGTGTTAGCAAAGGTCGGAGGAGGGAGAGAGGCGAAAATTAGAACATAAGAAATAAGGGAAGCTGCAAGAAGCCACCAGGCTTACACGTGGTAGTCCCTGTATGAAATATACCTACCTATTTCCACCTGTCATCCCCATCCATAAACCCATCTAATCTCTTAAAGCTCCCTTATGTCTTAGCACTAACAACATGATTACTGAGTCTGTTCCATTCATCTACCACTCTCTTTAAGAACCAATTTCTTCCTATCTCTTTCTTATACCTAAATTTTTCAAGTTTGAACCCGTTATTTCTTGTTGTCCTGGCTGCTGATCCTAAGAATTTTGCTTACGTCCCCCTTGTTATAACCCTTATACCACTTAAAGACTTCTATCAGGTCCTCTCTTAACCTACACCTCTCTAAAGAATATAAATTTAACAGCTTCAATCTCGCCTCGTAAGGAATACTCCTCATCCCCTGTATCCTTTTAGTCATTCTCCTTTGTACTGATTCTAATAGACTGATATCCTTCCTTTAATGTGGGGACCAGAACTGCACAGCTTAGTCTAGATGAGGCCTGACCAGCGCGAAATATAACTTTAATATTACTTCGGGACTTCTACTTTTAACACTCCTGAAAATGAATCCTAATACCCTATTTGCCCTGTTTCTGGCCTCTGTGCATTGCTTTCCTAGACGGAGTTGAGAGCTAACTATAAGTCCTAAATCTTTTTCGTACCCTGAATCTACCAGTTTCGTTGTTTATTGTGTACCTACTGTGTGGGTTTCCTCTACCTACGCTAACTACTTTGCACTTGTTGATATTAAACTTACATACTCCGTGGCGTAACGGGTAGCGCTCCTGACTGGGAGGCGGAAGGTCCCATGTTCGATCCCCCAGTAGGTGTTTGTTATTCTGTGGCGAAGCTCCTGCCAAAGATGTATATCGTATGCAATTCAATCATGTCCACACTATGAAAGTGGTGAAGCTATGTAAATGGTGCAGCTTCTGCCAAAAAAAAAAAAAGTATATCGTATGCAGTTCAATCATGTCCACACTGTAAAAGTGGTGAAGCTGCTGCCATGTAAATATATATACCATATATCTATGTAAATATGTATACCATGTAAATCAAGACCCCTTCAGCGACTATCACTGTATTGTCTGCTGCCTCTTGATAATTAAACTTGATATTATTATTATATTATTATTAACTGCATTTGTCATCTGTCCGTCCATTCATTCATCCTATCTAAATCTACCTGCAAGGCGATAGCATCCGATTCTGACCTAATTAATCTACCCATCTTTGTGTCATCCGCAAATTTACTAACATCACTACTAATTCCACTACTAATTTTAATTCCACTATCCAAGTCATTGATACATATTAAAAAAAAACAACAACATGAGGGAGTGGAGAGGACGGAAGGGGCCGAGATGAGAGGATTAGGGGAAGTAAATGTAGATGAGTTGTATAAATATTTCGTAGATAAATTGCATACAGGACAGTTAGCAAACATCCTGTATAGAGCAATAAGATCACAGAAAAATGAACCTAAATGATGACTGTTAGGTTAAAACACTAAAGCAAAGACAGAAGAGAAGTATATATAAGAGATTAAAGGCAGGGGAAAAGGTTTTAACGCCACAATATAATGAATGAGAACAGTCAGGAGGTTAACGTGGAAAGCTTAAAGCAATTATGAATTAAAGGTAGCAAGCCAGGCGAAGACGGACCCCAAGGGATTTTATCAGGCATACAGGACGAAGAATAAGGAAACAATAGGTCCATTAAAGGCAGCAGATGGGGAGCTGGTTAGTTCTGTGAAGGAGATTAGTAAAATTCTGAATGAGTATTTTTTGCAGATGGGGAGCTGGTTAGTTCTGTGAAGGAGATTAGTAAAATTCTGAATGAGTATTTTTTAACTGTCTTCATCCACGAAAACATGCAGAATATGCCAAATAGTGAACAGATGTTTAGAGCAGATGAGAATGAGAAGCTGACAGACATTACCATAATTAAGGAGATAGTGGAACAGGAGATAGATAGGCTAAAAAAAGTTCAAGACACCAGGACCAGATGAAATATATCCCAGAATACTTAAGGAATGCAAAGAGGTTATTAGTGAGCCGTTAGTTTCTGTCTTTAGGAAATCACTTGAGTCAGGTGAGGTACCAGTAATGTGGAGGCAGGCTAATGTAGTACCCATCTTTAAGAAAGGAGATAAAACTTTAGCGTCTAATTATAGAACTGTCAGCTTAACTTCTGTTGTAAGTAAAGTAATGGAGTCAATAATAGCGAAGAACATTAGGGAGCATTTAGACAAACATAACTTGATAAATCATTCACAGCATGGCTTCACGAAGGGGAAGTCTTACCTGACGAACTTTTTAAGTTTTTACCGTAAAGCGTACGAGGCAGCAGATAATGGTGATAGTTATGACATCCTATATCTGGACTGTAATAAAGCGTTTGACAAGGTACCCCATCAGAGGCTCCTGAGAAAGGTTAGGCCACAAGGGATAGATGGGAAGGTGTTAGGCTGGATAGGGTCATGGCTAAGCGACAGGCGACAGAGAAATTAAATAAACGGCTCTAATTCCGAGTGGGGTCATGTAATTAGTGGGATGCCACAGGGATCAGTATTAGAGCCATTGCTGTTTTTAATACATATCAATGACTTGGATAGTGCAATTAGTAGTGATGTTAGTAAATTTGCGGATTACACGAAGATAGGTAGATTAATTAGGTGGGAATCGGATGCCATCTCCTTGCAGGCAGATTTAGATAGGATGAACGAATGGACAGACAGATGGCAAATACAGTTTAATATCAACAAATGCAAAGTACTTGGTGGAGGAAACCCACACAGTAGGTACACAATAAACAACGAAACTGGTAGGCTTAGGGTACGAAAAAGATTTAAGAGTTACAGTTATATATGAACTCCGTCTAAGAAAGCAATGCATAGAGGCCAGAAACAGGACAAATAGGGTATTAAGATTATTTTTTAGGAGTGTTAAAAGTAGAAAGTCCGAAGTAATATTAAAGTTATATTTGTCGCTGGTCAGACCTCATCTACACTACGCTGTGCAGTTCTGGTCCCCACATTACACAGGAAGGATATAGGTCTATTAGAATCAGTACAAAGGAGAATGACTAAAAGGATACAGGGGATGAGGAGTATTCCTTACGAGGCGAGATTGAAGCTGTTAAATTTACATTCTTTGGAGAGACAGGATGAGAGGGGACCTGATAGAAGTCTTTAAGTGGTATAAGGGTTATAACAAGGGGGACATAAGCAAAATTCATAGGATCAGTAACCAGGACAGAACAAGAAATAACGGGTTCAAGTTTAAAAAAAATTAGATTTAGAAAAAGAGATAGGAAGAAATTGGTTCTTAAAGAGAGTGGTAGATGAATGGAACGGACTCAGTAATCGAGTTGTTAGTGCTAAGACATTAAGGAGTTTTAAGAGAAGATTAGACGGATTTATGGATGGGGATGAGAGGTGAAAAACAGGTGTGTATATTTCATACAGGGACTGCCACGTGTAGGCCTGGTGGCTTCTTGCAGCTTCCCTCATTTCTTATGTATGTTCTTATGTGTGGATGGATAAATGGGTTGTAGGTAGGTCTGTGGGTAGAAGGGTGAATGGGCGGGTCAGTGGGGGGGTAGGTGGATGAAAGGGTGAATATTTGTGTTAACAAGTTGGTGGATGGATGAGTGTGGGAAGGGGTTGGTGGGTGTGCAGATGGTAAGTGAGTGGATCGATGGGAGTCAGTGGTTGGATGGAGGAGTAGGTAAGTGGACTGGGAGTTGGTTGAGTGGATGGGTGGATGTGGTTGAATAAGTAGATGGATGGTTTGTTGAATATAATGTTAGTGTGTGCGGATCCACATGCTGCCTTCACGAAGCCTGTAGTCCAGACGTTTGAGTCTAGAGACATTTTGAAGACCAAATGGCTTGAGTGCCAAGAGTCTCGAGCACTAAACGTCCTTATTTGCACTCAGGCCGATCTGTCTTCAGGATCATCTGACTTGCGACATGTATGACCCAAGTACCATCCGCCCCAGTACCCAGTGACTGCCTCCCCTTTAATACACTGGAAGGGGGTGGTAGACAGGGAAAAAAGAGAGGGACGTGGGTAAACGGTACTTAGTTTTTTTGTGATGTTTAGTAGTTTTTGTAAGGTGGAGAAGTCTGTGTGAGGTGAAACAACAATTGTGAGGTGGAAGAGGTTAGTTATTGTAGGTGGAACAGTCTGTATGAGGTGGATAAGCTGATCGCGGCAGTCTCCCCTCTCGTGCTGCCAGTGACGGCCAGTCAAAGGTGCAGTCGAAAAATTACCTTGGACCTGAATGTAGCTGACCAGTAGGGCGCTGTGTTATCAGTGTGTGTGTGTGTGTGTGTGTGTGTGTGTGTGTGTGTGTGTCCCTAGTCAATGACAACACACACACACACATACCAAATATAAATAATTTGATAAAGAACCTTGCTGGTAAGAAATCATGCAAATAAAACTGAAATAATTAGATAGATTAACATATATCTTTATTAAAAAACTAAATTATTTAACGGTATATTAACAAAGAAACATGCGTTAGAAAATAACAAACACACACTAAAAACAAACAAACAAGGGAACAAAAAATAAAGCTTAACATTTAAAGAGTCAAGACTTTAATAATCTTTCAACTAACATTACACTTTTCCTTTCTTTCTCTTTATTTTTTTTTCTACTTACATATCTTTTCATTTAATTTCCTTCCGTTTCTTTACATTTTTTTTATAATTTTTCTTTTACCTTTCTTTCTTATCTTCTTTTCATTCTTCTCATTCTTTCACATCACTGCATTTCAATCCAACCAAGTCTATTTTCTTCCTTTTCCTGTTTTTTTTTCATTCCTCATCCCATTCTCTCTCTCTCTCTCTCTCTCTCTCTCTCTCTCTCTCTCTCTCTCTCTCTCTCTCTCTCTCTCTCTCTCTCAATTTCTTATTTTCTTCATTCTTCAAACCATTCTCTTTATTACTCATCCTTCTCATTTTCTTTCTCTCTATTTTCCATCTTGTCATTCCTTTCCTAGTTTTAACCAAAGGTCTTTCCGTTTCTCCTCTTTTCATTGGTCTTTCCACATCACTGTACCTCAACGCAATCTTCCGCACAACAACCTTTCGTCCTGTTTTCACATCACACCTTACCTGTACCTTAGCGGCCATAAGTATGATATGGGTTGTAGTTACCGTATCCACCTTGCCAATTATATCTATTACCGTAGCGCCCATAAGTTTGATATGGGTTGTAGTTATTGTATCCATTGTGCCAATTATACCTATTAACGTAATGGTTTCCACTGTATATGAGTGGCTGCGATCCTCCGTGACTTGTCAGTGCACCCTGGAGGAGGCAAAGGGGGGGACGACATGAGTAACGGAAGTAAAGGGAGAGGAAATAGGTGAAGGGAAACTACTGTAAAGCTGTTTATGAAGTCAAATAGTTTTGTAAGCTCTTTGTAATCCTTCTGTAAACAATAATCCCTTTGCTGATCATTTGTAATTCTTTTGTAAATTAAAATGTTAATTATTTTTCTCCCCGTTAAACTGTTAACATAATCATGAAAATACCCTTGAAAGTCTCATGAACTTATACTGTACCCTTTGTGAACCCTTTGCAATAATTTCTAAAGAATTCTTCACCGTTTAACTATTGTTAGAATTAAGAAAAAACACCCTTGAAAGTCCCATGCACTTACACTGAACCCTTTGTAAAACCTTTTTCAGTCACTTTGTAAACTTTGTAAGCCTTTTGAAAACTTTAACCCCTTTGTAATCCCTTGTGACGAGTTTCTCCTTACCGTAGTGGGATATCTGGACGGCAAGCCATCGATGACAAACTGGGGCACATACATTGCATCATGCTGGTGTGAAGCATCTGGAATTAAGACAGGAAGGTTTGGTTTACCGCTTTCAAGGTCACTTCGCATTCTCTCTCTCTCTCTCTCTCTCTCTCTCTCTCTCTCTCTCTCTCTCTCTCTCTCTCTCTCTCTCTCTCTCCTCACCAGAGGGCGCGCCTGTCACCAGCTCGCTCAGCACCACCACCACCATCACCACAGACAACACAACAATCAGGCGACTCATTGTGCTTCTTGTCCTGTCCTCGCGTGCTTGCTGAGAGAGTGACCCAAACCTTTCCCTTCCTTATATACCTCTGTTATACCACTGTCCTCCTACGGCCTCCAGTACGCCACACAGTTGATATTCTCTAAGTTACCTCTGCGTTGTGAGTCTTAAGGAAAGGGACAGATTTCGCCTTCCTCTGTACGTGTTTTGGTTGGTGAGCTCATCGTCTGCAGCTTCACCTTAGGGTAAAATTTGCTTTCAACATTTCTTTCCTATTTCTACGTTACCTGCGTAGCGTGGACACGTGATAATGGTCGGCTGGTCAAGTAAAAATTTTCCTACTTTACGTGTTGAGTGCAACGGATAGTATTACTTTTGTTGCTTGGTGTTAGGTGCTGTTGTGCCTCCTTTGGTTCTGGAAGCAATGCGGTGTTGTGTGCAGTGCTTTGACCGGCCCTGCGTGGTGTGTGAATTTGCTTTGTTCTTTTTTAAGGGTGACTTTTTGTAAAGCTGAAAGAGATTTTAGTTGTTTCTGTGTTTTTTTTCTTATTTATTTTTTCTTATTGGTAATGTACGAGTATAGTTGTTAGTGTTTTGAATTTGCTTTGTTGTGTCGTAATATTTATTTTTTTGCGAAACTGAAAAGATAAGTTGTGTTTTCATGTTTTTTTTTTACTTAATCATTTATTTTTTTCCTAACTGATAATGAAGGGTCCTTGGTAAATTAATATCATAATCATGAAATCATCCTCGAAAGTACCATTAATTTTTACTAGACTTAGATGTCCTATCCACTCCTACGCTCATGATACCACCCTGCACTTTTCCGAGTGTTGGACGTTTTGGCTAAGGACGTTTTGGCCACGGACGTTTTGGCCAAGAACGTTTTGGCCAAGGACGTTTTGGCCACGGACGTTTTGGCCAAGAACGTTTTGGCCAAGGACGTTTTGGCCACGGACGTTCTGGCCAAGGACGTTTTGGCCACGGACGTTTTGGCCAAGAACGTTTTGGCCAAGGACGTTTTGGCCAAGGACCTTTTGGCCAAGGACGTTTTGGCCAAGAACGTTTTGGCCAAGGGCGTTTTGGCCACCGACGTTTTGGCCATTGGCCACCAAACTAGGACGTTTTGAACGAAAAATTCATTTATCTTTTGAATATACCGTACTTTTCCTTATATTTCGCGCCATATTTTTTTTTTTTTTTTTGTTTATAATTCGTGGTTTAAATTTTAATTGGTTGCTGCGGGCAAAAATTCAGTAGTCATATGGCACTGCTTTACAGTGGTTTTGAGACTGAGTAAAGCTTCACACACACACACACACACACACACACACACACACACACACACAGCCTTTACTGCTTTACAGTGATTTTGAGACTGAATGAAGCTTCAGCTTGTTTTGAACTAAACTTTTTACTGCTTTATGGTGCTGCTTCACAGTTCTTTAGAGACTGAGTGAAACAAAAAGGAGTGTTTGAACTTTGTTTCAGGTTGTTTTGAGCTGTGAAGCAGTTTGTGAAGGTTATGACTGAGGTGAGGAACAGTCTGGTGGGAACTACTGTGCACAGTACTGTGCAATTATAAATTATTATAAATTATAATAATATACTGTGAAGAAATGCTCAACGTTTTAAATATATTGTTTTAATATATATATATATATATATATATATATATATATATATATATATATATATATATATATATATATATATATATATATATATATATATATATATATATATATATATATATATATATATATATATATATATATATATATATATATATATATTTAACTATCACTAGGATCATGAAAACACCCTTGAAACAACTAAGCTATTCTCTTAAAAGAGCTAATCTAACTAAACCAAATTTGACTCAGCCTAATCTCGTCTAACTTAACCTGACCAAACCAAACCAAATTTGACTCAGCCTAACCTCGTCTAACTTAACCTAACCAAACCAAACCAAACCTAGCGAAACTCAACCAAACCCAACACAAACCCAACCCAACCCAACCGAACACACTAACCTAATCCAACACAAACACACAAGAGGAGAGAAGAAGGAATAAGATAAAGAAGACTGTCACCTAAGCCAACAAGTTTTCCTCGTATCATTACAATCAATATTCGAAGCGAGTAAGTGGGCGGCTGGTTGTAATGCACCGAAACAAGGTCTTGCTTGCTTCTGTGCTACTTATTCATATACTTTTTATTTTTTTACTTTACTTTTTTTTTTTTAATCTCGTTCATCCATATTTCCTTACTTCCTTCCTTTTCTTCTCTCTTCATTAATATTTTAACTTATGTTTACTCTTTTACTTCCATTCTGTTTTTCCTGTATTCATTCCTCTCTTCCTCCCTTTCTTACCAACATTTTTCTGTGTACTTTCACAAACTTCACTACTTACTGTATCTACCCGTGTGTGTGTGTGTGTCCGTGCTTTCTTCCTCTCCACCACCTGCATCCTTAGGGCAGGTTCACTCCCTTCCAGCGCCCTTCCCCTCCCCCTTGATGCGAAAATACGTGCTTGACAACAGTACCCTTCCCTCCCCACCCCTGAGTCCCTTACTTCCCCTGACTGAGTTGCCAGGTCGGGGACTGCCAATCCCCCCACATCCCTCCACGAAATCCGGAAATTCCCGCCAGACCAGTTTGCTTTTTCCGCCACAAACCATTAGATAACATTAAGGCATCATACGCAGTGTTTTTAATAGTCCAGAGCATTATATATTTTTTTTCTAGAATTAACATAAGATAAAACAATACTGAATGAGCATACTGCACAGAAATCACTTGTAACTTTCAGGCAATATCCTACACCCTTTTGACCTCACGTGAGCAAGGGCAAGTAGAGGGAAAGGGAAGGGAGACGTAGAAAGATGGGGGACACATGGATGAAATGGGGAAGAGGTGGGGGGCGGTCTCCGGCCAGGGAGCGACCCTGACTCAGGCTGAGGGACGTCAAGGATCATCATTAGCAACGAGTGCGAAAATTGCGATCATTGTCAGCTGAGTGCGAACAACAATATTCTTCTGAACACTTCCCAGGGAACTACTTGTTTTAGCAACCTTGACCTCGAAGACCATTTTGACAGTAAGGACAATTTGTAATACACTGGAGGCACAAATCACGCTATAAAATTATCAAGCATGACAAAATTCGCCAAAGAAAAAAGAACAAAAAAACGCCAGCCAACCAGCGTTAATTTTTTTCGCTAGTGAAAATAAAAATTCGCCACATTTAGCGAGAAACCCGCCAGCCTGGCAACACTCCTTCCCCGCTGTCTATTGTCCCTTCCCCTCCCTTACTGACTCCGTCTCTGTCCCTTTCATCTCCTGTCCTGCGTCTCTTATTTGTGCCTTTCCTGTCTTCTTTTTCGCTTCTTACTAATCTCTCTGTCTCTTGTCTTCGCTTTTGTTCTTTTGATTTCGTGTTTCTGTCTCCTGTCCTCTTATCTTCGTTTCTTGTCTCTCTGTTCTGTTCTCTGTCACTTTCTGTCCTCTCCCATTCACTCCTGTCTTCCTGTCTTCATATGTTGTTTTTCCGTGTCCCCATTTTGTCCCTTTCTGTTATCTTTATCTTCCTGTTTTCATTTTTTGTCCTCCAGTCCCCTCTGTGCCTCCCTGTCCCCTCCTGTATTCGTACTTTGTCTTCTTGTCTTCCCAGCTGTCTTCCTATCTTCCGACCTCCTTTTGTCCACGTGTTTTGTCCTCATGTCAAAGGTTAAAGAGTTTTTAAATGTTAAATTTGTTGTTATTTTTATTTATGTATTTATTTATTTTCTATTCCTTCAAGAAACTCCTCCTCCTCCTTCTTCTTCTTCTTCTTCTTCTTTTTCCGTAGAAGTTAAAAGCAATACACAAAAGTTAGCCATTTAATAACAAATTTTCTCCTCTATTCCTTACGAGAAAACGAAAGAGATATTTTCAAGAGGTAACTATTGTAAATATTAATGCTTGTATGTATAACCTACAGTACGCAGTGTTTAAATTAAGTATTATCTGGAAAGTAAAAATTTTTGGTATTCAAGGTATGTAATAGAATCGAGTCTGGCTGTTTTCTTTCTTGATAGTATGACCTTTTTGTGATGCCGTTTGTAAAAGGTATAATTTTTTGGAATGTTCTATAATATTTCTGCGTCTAGAAATATTTTTATACTTATGGTAAAAGTTAAAGTATATATGGCAAGTCAGAACATGTGGTGTTCTTTCTTCTCGCGATTTTCAAAATGAATTACGGTATGTAAATATAATGGCCGAGACGAACATTTTCCCTGCCTCCTTCACTGTCCGTACATCAATATTTTGCAAAACTTCCGGGTGTTTTCGGATTCGTACGTAAAGGAAAGCAAGAATTAACCACGAAAATAGATAAATAACTCTTAAAAATTGCATCAAATAAGATTTAAATGAAATGAAGGTTTGGTCCCAGTTCAGAGCACCCACCACGAACACATCAAGACCCAGAGTGAGACCGAGACATTCTTTCCTGCCTACCCTTCTCTCTCTCTCTCTCTCTCTCTCTCTCTCTCTCTCTCTCTCTAAGTGGATGAAGGATAGATGTGCGAGTGGGTGGATGTATGGATGGGTGGATCGGGGTGGGTAGTTACATGGCTGGATTGATTTATTTGTGGATGTTTGAATTGATGTGTGGATGTATAGGTGATGGATAAGTGAATGGGTAGGTGGATGAGTGAATGGGTGGATGGATGCGTGAACTGGTGGGTTGGTGAATTAGTGCGTGGATGGATATTTGGCTCATTGAGTGAATAAATGGATGGGTAAGTCAGTGGATGTATGTATGAAGGAATATGTGGATGGGTAGATGCATTGGTGTGTGGATAAATAGATGGATGGATGGACTGATATGAACATGGGAGGGTGAGTGAGTGGATGATGGCATAGATGTATGGGTGGATAAATGGTTTGTATGTAGGTCTGTGGATGGAAGGGTGAATGGGCGGGTCAGTGGGTGGGTAGGTGGATGAAAGGGTGAATGGTTGTTTGGATAAGTGGGTGGATGGATGAGTTGGAGGGGATTGGTGGGTGTGCAGATTGTAAGTGGATGAATGGATGGATGGATCGATGGGAGTCAGTGGTTGGATGGCGGAGTAGGTAAGTGGACTGGGGGTTGGTTGAGTGGATGGGTGGATGTGGTTGAATGAGTAGATGTATGGTTTGTTGAATGTTATGTTAGTGTGTGCGGATCCACATGCTGCCTTCACGAAGCCTGTAGTCCAGACGTTTGAGTCTAGAGACATTTTGAAGACCAAATGGCTTGAGTGCCAAGAGTCTCGAGCACTAAACGTCCTTATTTGCACTCAGGCCGATCTGTCTTCAGGATCATCTGACTTGCGACATGGATGACCCAAGTACCATCCGCCCCAGTACCCAGTGACTGCCTCCCCTTTAATACACTGGAAGGGGGTGGTAGACAGGGAAAAAAGAGAGGGACGTGGGTAAAGGGTACTTAGTTTTTTTGTGATGTTTAGTAGTTTTTGTAAGGTGGAGAAGTCTGTGTGAGGTGAAGCAGTAATTGTGAGGTGGAAGAGGTTAGTTGTTGTAGGTGGAACAGTCTGTATGAGGTGGATAAGCTGATCGCGGCAGTCTCCCCTCTCGTGCTGCCAGTGACGGCCGGTCAAAGGTGCAGTCGAAAAATTACCTTGAACCTGACTGTAGCTGACCAGTAGGGCGCTGTGTTATCAGTGTGTGTGTGTGTGTGTGTGTGTGTGTGTGTGTGTGTCCCTAGGCATGAAGAACACACACACACACACACACACACACACACACACATACCAAATATATATAATTCGATAAAGAAACTTGCTGGTAATAAATGATGCAAGTAAAACAAATAATTAGATAGATTAACATATAACTTTATTAAAAAACTAAATTATTTAACGGTACATTAACAAAGAAACATTCGTTAGAAAAAATAACAAACACACACTAAAAACAAACAAACAAGGAAACAAAAAATAAAGCTTAACATTTAAAGAGTCAAGACTTTAATAATCTTTCAACTAACATTACACTTTTCTTTTCTTTCTCTTTCTTTCTTTTTTTCTACTTACATATCTTTTCATTTAATTTCCTTCCGTTTCTTTACATTTTTTTTTTTATAATTTTTCCTTTACCTTTCTTTCTTATCTTCTTTTCATTCTTCTAATTCTTTCACATCACTGCATTTCAATCCAACCAAGTCTATTTTTCTTCCTTTTCCTATTTTTTTTTCATTCCTTAATCCATTCTCTCTCTCAATTTCTTTTTTTTTTCATTCTGCAACCCATTCTCTTTATTTCTCTTCTTTCTTATTTTCTCTGTCTCTATTTTCCATCTTGTCATTCCTTTCCTAGTTTTAACCAAAGGTCTTTCCGTTTCTCCTCTTTTCATTGGTCTTTCCACATCACTGTACCTCAACGCAATCTTCCGCACAACAACCTTTCGTCCTGTTTTCACATCACACCTTACCTGTACCTTAGCGGCCATAAGTATGATATGGGTTGTAGTTACCGTATCCACCTTGCCAATTATATCTATTACCGTAGCTGCCATAAGTTTGATATGGGTTGTAGTTATTGTATCCATTGTACCAATTATACCTATTAACGTAATGGTTTCCACTGTATATGAGTGGCCGTGATCCTCCGTGACTTGTCAGTGCACCCTGGAGGAGGCAAAGGGAGGGACGGCATGAGTAACGGAAGTAAAGGGAGAGGAAATAGGTGAAGGGAAACTACTGTAAAGCTGTTTATGAAGTCAAATAGTTTTGTAAGCTCTTTGTAATCCTTCTGTAAACAATAATCCCTTTGCTGATCATTTGTAATTCTTTTGTAAATTAAAATGTTAATTATTTTTCTCCCCGTTAAACTGTTAACATAATCATGAAAATACCCTTGAAAGTCTCATGAACTTATACTGTACCCTTTGTGAACCCTTTGCAATAATTTCTAAAGAATTCTTCACCGTTTAACTATTGTTAGAATTAAGAAAAAACACCCTTGAAAGTCCCATGCACTTACACTGAACCCTTTGTAAAACCTTTTTCAGTCACTTTGTAAACTTTGTAAGCCTTTTGAAAACTTTAACCCCTTTGTAATCCCTTGTGACGAGTTTCTCCTTACCGTAGTGGGATATCTGGACGGCAAGCCATCGATGACAAAATCGGGCACATACATTGCATCATGCTGGTGTGAAGCATCTGGAATTAAGACAGGAAGGTTTGGTTTACCGCTTTCAAGGTCACTTCGCATTCTCTCTCTCTCTCTCTCTCTCTCTCTCTCTCTCTCTCTCTCTCTCTCTCTCTCTCTCTCTCTCTCTCTCTCTCTCTCTCTCTCTCTCTCCTCACCAGAGGGCGCGCCTGTCACCAGCTCGCTCAGCACCACCACCACCATCACCACAGACAACACAACAATCAGGCGACTCATTGTGCTTCTTGTCCTGTCCTCACGTGCTTGCTGAGAGAGTGACCCAAACCTTTCCCTTCCTTATATACCTCTGTTATACCACTGTCCTCCTACGGCCTCCAGTACGCCACACAGTTGATATTCTCTAAGTTACCTCTGCGTTGTGAGTCTTAAGGAAAGGGACAGATTTCGCCTTCCTCTGTACATGTTTTGGTTGGTGAGCTCATCGTCTGCAGCTTCACCTTAGGGTAAAATTTGCTTTCAACATTTCTTTCCTATTTCTACGTTACCTGCGTAGCGTGGACACGTGATAATGGTCGGCTGGTCAAGTAAAAATTTTCCTACTTTACGTGTTGAGTGCAACGGATAGTATTACTTTTGTTGCTTGGTGTTAGGTGCTGTTGTGCCTCCTTTGGTTCAGGGAGGAATGCGGTGTTGTGTGCAGTGCTTTGACCGGCCCTGCGTGGTGTGTGAATTTGCTTTGTTCTTTTTTAAGGGTGACTTTTTGTAAAGCTGAAAGAGATTTTAGTTGTTTCTGTGTTTTTTTTCTTATTTATTTTTTCTTATTGGTAATGTATAGTTGTTAGTGTTTTGAATTTGCTTTGTTGTGTCGTAATATTTATTTTTTTGCGAAACTGAAAAGATAAGTTGTGTTTTCATGTTTTTTTTTTTACTTAATCATTTATTTTTTTCCTAACTGATAATGAAAGGTCCTTGGTAAATTAATATCATAATCATGAAATCATCCTCGAAAGTACCATTAATTTTTACTAGACTTAGATGTCCTATCCACTCCTACGCTCATGATACCACCCTGCACTTTTCCGAGTGTTGGACGTTTTGGCCACGGACGGTTTGGCCACGGACGTTTTGGCCAAGAACGTTTTGGCCAAGAACGTTTTGGCCAAGGACGTTTTGGCCACGGACGTTTTGGCCAAGGACGTTTTGGCCAAGGACGTTTTGGCCACGGACGTTTTGGCCACGGACGGTTTGGCCACGGACGTTTTGGCCAAGAACGTTTTGGCCAAGGACGTTTTGGCTAAGGACGTTTTGGCCACGGACGTTTTGGCCAAGAACGTTTTGGCCAAGGACGTTTTGGCCACGGACGTTTTGGCCAAGAACGTTTTGGCCAAGGACGTTTTGGCCACGGACGTTCTGGCCAAGGACGTTTTGGCCACGGACGTTTTGGCCAAGAACGTTTTGGCCAAGGACGTTTTGGCCAAGGACCTTTTGGCCAAGGACGTTTTGGCCAAGAACGTTTTGGCCAAGGGCGTTTTGGCCACGGACGTTTTGGCCATTGGCCACCAAACTAGGACGTTTTGAACGAAAAATTCATTAATCTTTTGAATATACCGCACTTTTCCTTATATTTCGCGCCATATTTTTTTTTTTTTTTGTTTATAATTCGTGGTTTAAATTTTAATTGGTTGCTGCGGGCAAAAATTCAGTAGTCATATGGCACTGCTTTACAGTGGTTTTGAGACTGAGTGAAGCTTCACACACACACACACACACACACACACACACACACACAGCCTTTACTGCTTTACAGTGATTTTGAGACTGAATGAAGCTTCAGCTTGTTTTGAACTAAACTTTTTACTGCTTTATGGTGCTGCTTCACAGTTCTTTAGAGACTGAATGAAACAAAAAGGAGTGTTTGAACTTTGTTTCAGGTTGTTTTGAGCTGTGAAGCAATTTGTGAAGGTTATGACTGAGGTGAGGAACAGTCTGGTGGGAACTACTGTGCACAGTACTGTGCAATTATAAATTATTATAGATTATAATAATATACTGTGAAGAAATGCTCAACGTTTTAAATATATTGTTTTAAATATATATATATATATATATATATATATATATATATATATATATATATATATATATATATATATATATATATATATATATATATATATATATATATATATATATATATATATTTAACTATCACTAGGATCATGAAAACACCCTTGAAACAACTAAGCTATTCTCTTAAAAGAGCTAATCTAACTAAACCAAATTTGACTCAGCCTAATCTCGTCTAACTTAACCTGATCAAACCAAACCAAATTTGACTCAGCCTAACCTCGTCTAACTTAACCTAACCAAACCAAACCAAACCTAGCGAAACTCAACCAAACCCAACACAAACCCAACCCAACCCAACCGAACACACTAACCTAATCCAACACAAACACACAAGAGGAGAGAAGAAGGAATAAGATAAAGAAGACTGTCACCTAAGCCAACAAGTTTTCCTCGTATCATTACAATCAATATTGGAAGCGAGTAAGTGGGCGGCTGGTTGTAATGCACCGAAACAAGGTCTTGCTTGCTTCTGTGCTACTTATTCATATACTTTTTATTTTTTTACTTTACTTTTTTTTTTTAATCTCGTTCATCCATATTTCCTTACTTCCTTCCTTTTCTTCTCTCTTCATTAATATTTTAACTTATGTTTACTCTTTTACTTCCATTCTGTTTCTCCTGTATTCATTCCTCTCTTCCTCCCTTCCTTACCAACATTTTTCTGTGTACTTTTCACAAACTTTACTACTTACTGTATCTACCCGTGTGTGTGTGTGTGTGTGTGTGTGTGTCCTTGCTTTCTTCCTCTCCACCACCTGCATCCCTAGGGCAGGTTCACTCCCTTCCAGCGCCCTTCCCCTCCCCCTTGATGCGAAAATACGTGCTTGACAACAGTACCCTTCCCTCCCCACCCCTGAGTCCCTTACTTCCCCTGACTGAGTTGCCAGGTCGGGGACTGCCAATCCCCCCACATCCCTCCACGAAATCCGGAAATTCCCGCCAGACCAGTTTGCTTTTTCCGCCACAAACCATCAGATAACATTAAGGCATCATACGCAGAGTTTTTAATAGTCCAGAGCATTATATATTTTTTTTCTAGAATTAACATAAGATAAAACAATACTGAATGAGCATACTGCACAGAAATCACTTGTAAGTTTCAGGCAATATCCTACACCCTTTTGACCTCACGTGAGCAAGGGCAAGTAGAGGGAAAGGGAAGGGAGACGTAGAAAGATGGGGGACACATGGATGAAATAGGGAAGAGGTGGGGGGCGGTCTCCGGCCAGGGAGCGACCCTGACTCAGGCTGAGGGACGTCAAGGATCATCATTAGCAACGAGTGCGAAAATTGCGATCATTGTCAGCTGAGTGCGAATAACAATATTCTTCTGAACACTTCCCAGGGAACTACTTGTTTTAGCAACCTTGACCTCGAAGACCATTTTGACAGTAAGGACAATTTGTAATACACTGGAGGCACAAATCACGCTATAAAATTATCAAGCATGACAAAATTCGCCAAAGAAAAAAAAAAAAAAAAAACGCCAGCCAACCAGCGTTAATTTTTTTCGCTAGTGAAAATAAAAATTCGCCACATTTAGCGAGAAACCCGCCAGCCTGGCAACACTCATTCCCCGCTGTCTATTGTCCCTTCCCCTCCCTTACTGACTCCGTCTCTGTCCCTTTCATCTCCTGTCCTGCGTCTCTTATTTGTGCCTTTCCTGTCTTCTTTTTCGCTTCTTACTAATCTCTCTGTCTCTTGTCTTCGCTTTTGTTCTTTTGATTTCGTGTTTCTGTCTCCTGTCCTCTTATCTTCGTTTCTTGTCTCTCTGTTCTGTTCTCTGTCACTTTCTGTCCTCTCCCATTCACTCCTGTCTTCCTGTCTTCATATGTTGTTTTTCCGTGTCCCCATTTTGTCCCTTTCTGTTATCTTTATCTTCCTGTTTTCATTTTTTGTCCTCCAGTCCCCTCTGTGCCTCCCTGTCCCCTCCTGTATTCGTACTTTGTCTTCTTGTCTTCCCAGCTGTCTTCCTATCTTCCGACCTCCTTTTGTCCACGTGTTTTGTCCTCATGTCAAAGGTTAAAGAGTTTTTAAATGTTAAATTTGTTGTTATTTTTATTTATGTATTTATTTATTTTCTATTCCTTCAAGAAACTCCTCCTTCTTCTTCTTCTTCTTCTTCTTTTTCCGTAGAAGTTAAAAGCAATACACAAAAGTTAGCCATTTAATAACAAATTTTCTCCTCTATTCCTTACGAGAAAACGAAAGAGATATTTTCAAGAGGTAACTATTGTAAATATTAATGCTTGTATGTATAACCTACAGTACGCAGTGTTTAAATTAAGTATTATCTGGAAAGTAAAAATTTTTGGTATTCAGGGTATGTAATAGAATCGAGTCTGGCTGTTTTCTTTCTTGATAGTATGACCTTTTTGTGATGCCGTTTGTAAAAGGTATAATTTTTTGGAATGTTCTATAATATTTCTGCGTCTAGAAATATTTTTATACTTATGGTAAAAGTTAAAGTATATATGGCAAGTCAGAACATGTGGTGTTCTTTCTTCTCGCAATTTTCAAAATGAATTACGGTATGTAAATATAATGGCCGAGACGAACATTTTCCCTGCCTCCTTCACTGTCCGTACATCAATATTTTGCAAAACTTCCGGGTGTTTTCAGATTCGTGCGTTAAGGAAAGCAAGAATTAACCACGAAAATAGATAAATAACTCTTAAAAATTGCATCAAATAAGATTTAAATGAAATGAAGGTTTGGTCCCAGTTCAGAGCACCCACCACGAACACATCAAGACCCAGAGTGAGACCGAGACATTCTTTCCTGCCTACCCTTCTCTCTCTCTCTCTCTCTCTCTCTCTCTCTCTCTCTCTCTCTCTCTCTCTCTCTAAGTGGATGAAGGATAGATGTGCGAGTGGGTGGATGTATGGATGGGTGGATCGGGGTGGGTAGTTACATGGCTGGATTGATTTATTTGTGGATGTTTGAATTGATGTGTGGATGTATAGGTGATGGATAAGTGAATGGGTAGGTGGATGAGTGAGTGGGTGGATGAATGCGTGAACTGATGGGTTGGTGAACTAGTGCGTGGATGGATATTGGGCTCATTGAGTGAATAAATGGATGGGTAAGTCAGTGGATGTGTGTATGAAGGAATATGTGGATGGGTAGATGCATTGGTGTGTGGATAAATAGATGGATGGATGGACTGATATGAACATGGGAGGGTGAGTGAGTGGATGATGGCATAGATGTATGGGTGGATAAATGGTTTGTATGTAGGTCTGTGGATGGAAGGGTGAATGGGCGGGTCAGTGGGTGGGTAGGTGGATGAAAGGGTGAATGGTTGTTTGGATAAGTGGGTGGATGGATGAGTTGGAGGGGATTGGTGGGTGTGCAGATTGTAAGTGGATGAATGGATGGATGGATCGATGGGAGTCAGTGGTTGGATGGCGGAGTAGGTAAGTGGACTGGGGGTTGGTTGAGTGGATGGGTGGATGTGGTTGAATGAGTAGATGTATGGTTTGTTGAATGTTATGTTAGTGTGTGCGGATCCACATGCTGCCTTCACGAAGCCTGTAGTCCAGACGTTTGAGTCTAGAGACATTTTGAAGACCAAATGGCTTGAGTGCCAAGAGTCTCGAGCACTAAACGTCCTTATTTGCACTCAGGCCGATCTGTCTTCAGGATCATCTGACTTGCGACATGTATGACCCAAGTACCATCCGCCCCAGTACCCAGTGACTGCCTCCCCTTTAATACACTGGAAGGGGGTGGTAGACAGGGAAAAAAGAGAGGGACGTGGGTAAAGGGTACTTAGTTTTTTGTGATGTTTAGTAGTTTTTGTAAGGTGGAGAAGTCTGTGTGAGGTGAAGCAGTAATTGTGAGGTGGAAGAGGTTAGTTGTTGTAGGTGGAACAGTCTGTATGAGGTGGATAAGCTGATCGCGGCAGTCTCCCCTCTCGTGCTGCCAGTGACGGCCGGTCAAAGGTGCAGTCGAAAAATTACCTTGGACCTGAATGTAGCTGACCAGTAGGGCGCTGTGTTATCAGTGTGTGTGTGTGTGTGTGTGTGTGTGTGTGTGTGTGTCCCTAGGCATGGAGAACACACACACACACACACACACACACACACACACACACACACACACACACATACACACACAGACACTGACATAACAAATATATATAATTCGATAAAGGAAGTTTCTGATAAGAAATGATGTAAATAAAATTGAAACAATTAGATATATTAACAGATAACTATTAAAAAACTAAATTATTTAACGGTACATTAACAAAGAAACATTTCGGGAGAAAATAACAAACACATGCGCTAAAAACAAACAAACAAAACAAACAAGGAAACAAAAAATAAAGCTTAACAATTAATGAATATAGACTTTAATAATTTTTCAACATACATAACACTTTTCCTTTGTTTTTTTTATTTTCCATAGCTTTTCCTTTCCCTTTCTCTTTCTTTATCTTCTTTTCATTCTTCTTATTCTTTCAGATCAGCGCATCTCAACCCAAGTCTCTTTTTTCTTTCTCTTCCTCATTTTTTTTTATCATTCCTCAACCCATTCTTTCTCTCAATTTCTCCTTTTCTTCATTCTTCAACCTATTCTCTTTCTATTTCTCATCTTCATCCCTCAGTTCAGCCTCTCTCTCTATTTCCCTTCTTTCTAATTTCATCCTGAGGTGTTTTCGTTTCTTTTCTTTTTATTCCTCTTTCCACATCACTGTCCCTCAACGCAATCTTCCGCACAACAACCTTTCGTCCTGTTTTCACATCGCTCCTTACCTGTACCTTAGCGGCCATAAATATCATATGGGTTGTAGTTATTGTATCAATTGAGCCAATTATACCTATTACCGTAACTGTCCGCTGTATATGAGGGGCAGCGACCGTCCGTGACTTACCAGTGCAGTCTGGAGGAGGCAGAGGGAGGGATGACCAGAGTAATGGAGGTAAAGGGAGAGGAAACAGGTGAAGGGAAACTACTGTAAAGCTGTTTATGAAGTCTAATCGTTTTGTAAGCTCTTTGTAATCCTTCTGTAAACAATAATCCCTTTGCTGATCATTTGTAATTCTTTTGTAAACTATAATCCCTTTGCTGATGTATTGTAAATCATTTTCTCCCCGTTTAACTGTTACTAGAATCATTAAAACACCGTTGAAAGTTTTATGAACTTACACTGTATTCTTTGTAAACCCTGTGCAATAATTTCTAAAGGATTCTTCCCCGTTCAACTTTAACTAGAATCATGAAAACACCCTTGAAAATCTCATTAACTTACACTGAACCCTTTGTAAAATCTTTGTGAGTCACTTTGTTAACTTTATAAGCCTTTTGAAAACTTTAAACCCTTTTTAATCCGTTATGATAAGTTTTTCCTTACCGTGGTGGAATATCTTGACGGCAAGCCACCGGAGACAAAACCACCTGACACCTGTCTGGGCACGCTGGTGTGAAGCATCTGGGATTAAGACAGGCATGTTTGGTTTCCCGTTTTCAGGGTCACTTGGCATTCTCTCTCTCTCTCTCTCTCTCTCTCTCTCTCTCTCTCTCTCTCTCTCTCTCTCTCTCTCTCTCTCTCTCTCTCTTAGAGAACGGACCAGTAGAAGGTCTTAATAACAATGTCAGGTTTATAGTTTATTACATTTATTGCTCATCAATATATTTATTACATTTATTTACTGAGTCAGTTCACTGACTCAGTGAACTGACTCACTGTGTGAGTCAGTTCACACAAATAATGGATGAAAGTACATCTTTTTTCTTCTTTTACGGTAATGCTGCTGCTGCTGCTGCTGCTGCTGCTGCTGCTGCTGATGATGATGATGATGATGATGATGATAATAATAATAATAATAATGATAATAATAATTATAATAATAATTAATAATAATAAGAAGAATAACAGTCCATATATTGATATAACTCAGTGATTATATATTGATATAACTCAACTTCAGTGTTGTATGAAGGTCAGACGTAAAGGTATTTATGGCATCGAAAGTGCTGAAGCCTGGTCTGAAACCAAATTGTCCATTATTTAAAATTTTCATCTTGTTTAGAAAAAAATATTAAATGGTTTTTGATTAATGATTTGAATATCTTTGAAAAATTAGGTAAAATAGAGATGGGTCTGTAGTTTGATACATCTGTTTTACTACCTGATTTATAAATGGGGATGATTTTACTAAGTTTCAGATTGTCAGGGAAGGTTCCTGTGTTGACTGATTGGTTGAACAGAAGTGTGAGTGGTTTGGCAAATAAATCTTTGTTTTCTTTTATAACAGCAACTGATATTTTTTGTATGTGACCTTGTTTGTTTTTGAGAGCTGATATTATTCTAATTATAACATGATTTGCTGTAATGGGTGTCACCATAGAGTGTAGGGAGTCACCGCGAAGGTATGAGTTGTGGAAGGTTTGTGAGGGAGGCAGTTTGTGTGCAAGTTCAGGGTCAGTGTTTGAGAAATAGTCGTTAAATGCATTTGAAATTTCATGCGGCGTGTTCTTTGTTTGGTTGTTGTGCATTACTGACTTGGTTGTTGTGCATTACTGACTTGGTTGTTGTGTGTTATCATTGCACAAACAGTAGTCACTAATGAGAACGCTGGAGATGTTGTTATTAACGTAGGTCGCAACACCACCGAAACCATCGGGGCTGAGTGTGTGGTAAGATTGGAAATCTCTCTCTCTCTCTCTCTCTCTCTCTCTCTCTCTCTCTCTCTCTCTCTCTCTCTCTCTCTCTCTCTCTCTCTCTCTCTCTGTCTCTCTCAGAGAACGGGCCAGTAGAAGGTGTTAATAACAATGTTAGGTTTATAGTTTATTATATTTATTGCTCATCAATATATTTGTTACATTTATTTACTGTACTGAGTCAGTTCACAGAAATAATGGTTGAAAGAACATCTTTTCTTCATTTATGGTAATGATGATGATGATGGTGACGATGATAATAATAATAATGATGTTAATAATAAGAAGAAGAAAAAAAAGAATAATGATAATGAAAATAATAATAATAATAAGACGAAGAAGAAGAATAACAGTTCATATATTGATATAATTCTCTCTCTCTCTCTCTCTCTCTCTCTCTCTCTCTCTCTCTCTCTCTCTCTCTCTCTCTCTCTCTCTCGAATTTTCACTTAAACTCACTTTTTCTCTTGAACTCATTCTCTCACTCTCACTCGAACTCATTCTTCACTCTCACTCACTATCACTCACTCTCACTCCAAGTCACTCTATTCCTTCAACTCACTCTTTCACTCGAACTCTCACTCCGCCTCACTCACTCACGCTCTCAGTCTAACTCACTCACTCACCCTCTCACTCTCACTCACTCTCACTCACTCTCACTCGAACTCACACTCACTCACACTCGTTCTCATTCTCTCACTCTCACTAACTCACTTTCACTCTCGAATTTACTCTCACTGTCATCGAACTCACTCTCACTCGAACTCACTCTCTCACTCGAAATCACTCTCGTTCGCCTCACTCTTTCACTTGAACTCATTCCCTCACTCGAACTTACTCTCTCACTCGAACTCACTCTTATTCGAACTCACTCTCTCATTTGAACTCACTCTCTCATTTGAACTCTCTCTCACTCACTCGCTTCCCGGTAATGTCTACTCTAGTCTTTCCTGGTAACGCGAGGCAGAGGGAGAGGACAGCACGGCGCCCTCCCGGTAGTGTCAGAACCAGTTAGTCCTCCACATCAATCTTTACTCCTTCCACTTTCAAAATAATGTTGTCTTTTCCACCTGACCATCCTCCGTTGTTTTCCTGGTCCGCTGGTCGCTGTCTCCAGTACTTAGTCCACCGGTAAAGTTTCCTTCATAGTTCGGTTGTTCATTCGCTGCTTGGGTCTATGCGACGTGCGTGGATGAACCGCTGCTGAGTTGGTAACCGCTCTACCGCTCCGTCGTAATCTCCGCTAGTTATCCTCGGTTCTCGGTTCGTTGGGCTTTTCGTCCACAGCCCCAGCGTTAGGTTCCGCTAGCGTTCCTCGGTGTTCAGTTCGTCGATACGTCATGAATCGGTAGTGTTCCACGGTACTCGGTGCGTCGGTACGTCGTCAATGTGCCACGGTAATCGATTCACGGTACTCGCTCCACGATATTCGATCCACGATACTCGGTCCACGGTACTCGCTCCACGATATTCGCTCCACGGTAATCGATTCACGGTACTCGCTCCGCGATATTCGCTCCACGGTAATC